>NC_029788.2:69870058-69880113 GCF_000816755.2 Arachis ipaensis
TGGCTAAAATGTTAGGGAAGAATCTATTTACAAATTCATGCACATAGAAGATAACGTTGTTCAGTTTTCAAAATAATAGAGTATAGGAACACGATTAATTTTTGTGACAGCAAAATAATAGAGATGATTGATTTTGTGACATAGATTAAGATTTGAGAGAAAACAAAGCTGAAACTTGCATGTCCTTGTAATATAGTAAAGCACATTTGCCAAAAGTTTAATTTATATGGAGTGAGAAAGAAGTATCTCTTGGAAAAAAATTATCATTTCAAATGAATATGCTCCCTTCTTTGTTGTCTTGAATTCTTCATCAGACTTGTCAATTCAAAATTCAATATAATATTATATAGCTAATTAAAGATACTACTCTATGTTATGTTACATACCATATTCCTACTCCTTAGTAGTATGCTTCCTTTTTCATCTCTTGTTATATTTCTTTTCCCTAATTCATCACCTTGAATAGGAAGAGGAAAAAATAAAAAAAGGAAACATCATTTTCATATGGAGAAAACTCTTTTCTATATCCTGATGTCTCTCAATTATTATTGACTATATATGTCTATCTACCTTAATTAATTATATAAAGACTAAGATGCATTTTATACCATGGAAGAAGCTAAGGTTTATACATATGTAAATTGTAAGGTTGTGAAGATTTTATTACAATTTTCTTGAATTGATAAGTTAGTTATATCAATTTTAAATTTGGAGATATTTAATTATTGTTAGATAATATATAATTTGGGTAAAAGGTGCCAAAGAAAATCCAAAACTTATCAAAGGGGTATATTCTTTAAGAAAGAAGACAAATATTGAATTTATGTTCCTATGAAAAAAAATATTTAAATTTATATAATATAATATATAATTACTATGGCTGAAAAGTTAGGAAAGAATTTCTTTACAAATTCATGCACATAGAAGATAACGTTGTTTAGTTTTCAGAAAAATCGAGTGTAAGAACATGATTGATTTTTGTGACAGAAAAATAATAGATGATTGATTTTGTGACAGAGATTAAGATTTGAGAGAAAAAAAAGTTGAAACTTGCGTGTACTTGTAACATAACAAGGCACATTTGCCAAAAATTTATTTTATTTGGAGTGAGAAAGAAATATCTCTTAGAAAAAAAATTTCACTTCAAATGAATATGCTCCCTTTTTTGTTGTTTTGAATTTTTTATCAGACTTGTTAATTTAAAATTCAATATAATATTATATAGCTAACTCAATATACTACTCTATGTTATGTTTCATACCATATTCCTACTCCTTAGTAGTATGCTTCCTTTTTCATCTCTTGTTATAATTCTTTTTTTCTAATTCATCACCTTGAATAGGAAGAGGAAAAAACAAAAAAGGAAACATCATTTTTATATGGAGAAAACTCTTTAATATATCCTAATGTCTCTCAATTATTATTGACTATATATGTCTATCTACCTTAATTAATTATATAAAGACTAAGATGCATTTTACACTATGGAAGAAGCTAAGGTTCATACATATGTAAATTGTAAGGTTGTGAAGATTATATTACAATTTTCTTTAATTAATAAGTTACGTATATCAATTTTAATTTTGGAGATATTTAATTATTGTTAGATAATATATAATTTGGGTGAAAGGTGCCAAAGAAAATCCAAAACTTATCAAAGGGAGTATATTCTTTAAGAAAGAAGACGAATATTGGATTTATTTTGCTACGAAAAAAATATTTAAATTTATATAATATAATATATAGTTTGTAACATCCAGCATTTTTGAAAATCTTAATATGAATAAATTGTGATTTTATCTTATTAAATTTAAACTTTATAATTATTCTATTAGAAATAATTAAATGGATTCGTAGATAATTTTATTTTGAATCAATTAATATTCTTAAGTAATTTTATCATAATGGAGTATTTTGCATAATTCTAGTAATTGAAAAATAAGAAAGAATTGTATAGTTTAATTTAAGTAACTTCTGTTATGAATATGTTATGACTTATTAATTTGAACTCTTTATTTTATAAACTGAACTATTAAGAGTAAGTAAATTAGTTTTACTAATATTTGGAGTTAATTAAATTAATATTCTTGTGTAATTTTATAATTGTTATTTCATATAATTTGAAATTAAAATTTAGTAATGGAAGCATTATATAATTTAATTTAAGAAATTTCTATTATGGATAAACTATGGTTTATTTTATTAATTTGAGCTCTTAGAGATTAATTTATTAGGAATGATTAAATTGATTTTTATAAATATTTTGAGTTTAAGTTAATTAATGTTTAAGTACAATTTTATTATAATTAGTTATTCTATACAAATTGAAATTAGAGTTTCGATAATAAAAATAATAATAATAATGAAAAATGATATCATTTAATTTGAATAATTAATATTTTTGAGTTTAAATTGTATTTTATAAAATGTGATTAGTATGTTTATTTTATAATTTAAATTAAAAATAATTATTTGAACTCAATAATATGTTAGTAAATAAAATTTTATATGCTTCAAAAATAATCTTTACAGTATTACATTTAGAAAAAGTCTAAGGGGCCAACAACTTTTATATTTTCTGGCCATCACTTAACCATCAAAATAAAAGTGAGTAATTTTTTACCATTAAATATAATCTCACACCATTAAAAACACTATTGATGACCAATTGATAATTATAAAACACCAAAATTACTACCCCCTAACATTCTTCTTATATTTAAAACCTAAATTGTTATTCTATCTTAAATATTTTGTAAAAGTTGTTATATTATTCCTATATATTTTATCTTGACCTTAAATTCTTAATTAAAAACCCCAATTTTGCTAACCGTACCCCCAAAAACATAACGCACAGCAATAGATGCAGCGAGATGAGAGAAAGCTCGGGGAAGAAAAAGGAAGAAGAGGGAGAAGGGGGTCGTCGTCGGGGGAGGAGACTGCCGCCGTCGTGAGCCATCACTGAGCGTTGCCGTCGAGTACACGGACCAGAGGGAGACGCGAGCAGTGACCGAGAGGAAGCTCCGTCCTCGTCGCCGTTCCGTCGTCGCTGTTGAAGCCAACCTCGTTGTCGTTGAAGAAGCTGCGCGTTTAGCCGAATCGTCGCTTCTGAACCACTGCTGTGCCGCCGTCAAGTCTGAGTCGAAGAAAGGAGACGTGGAGTCGGCATCGCACAGAGAGAAACGCGAATGGCGAGGAGAAGAAGAACGCATGGTGGGGAGGCTTTCCTTGCCGCTGCCGCCGTCGGAATCACGAACCAAGGTGGAGGAGAAGGCGATATTCCCCGTTGCTGCTATAATCGTCCGTGCTGCTGGCGTCGCTTCTTCGTTCTGTTATTCTTTTCTAATTCTTGTAAGACATTCTTGTTCTGACCCTCCACTTGACGTTTTTGTTTATTCCGCTGCCATTTTATTAGCCTTGCTCTTGTTCCAACTTCCAATTTAATTTAGCCCTGTTCCACCCTTGAATTTCCAGAAATATTATTCTATCCATTTTGAATTCATCGTTTTTGCTCGCTGTCGTGGCCAACTCGCGCTGCTGCTGCTCTGTCAAAGCTGTTGCGAATGTTGCTAACATGGGTGGATAAGGGATGAAGGAGCTGCTGCATTTTGGGTGCAGCCCAACCAGTCATCACGCCACAATTCCGTCTTCGATTTCTGCAAAATTCGACATGGAGGTAGGGGGTTTAATTTAAACCGTTTTAATTTATCTCTAATATTTTATAAAATTATTATAGAATAAACAACCATTTGTACCCATGAAAGATGAAAACACTGATATATGTACCTACACTAAATCAAAACTAAACTTGTACCCATGCAAGATGTCGTTCGTGAGACAAAATTACCCTGTCTTTGGAGAGTTGGAGTGCCACGTAGGGTACTTTTGTCACACAGAAGGCATTTTGCGTGGATACAAATTTAGTTTCGATCTAGTATGGGTACATATGTCAGTGTTTTCATTTATTATACTACTCATATATATTTTACCTAAACCCTAAATTCCTAATTAAAAACCTAATTTTTCCCTAAATTAAGAAAACACACGCGCAAACACATTCAGAATGGGAAAGAAAGGAAATAGGGGAAGCTCGAAGGGGATGATGGAGAAAGGAAGAGAGGAAGGAGGAAGGAACGGTACCGGTTGAGGACTCGCCGCCATCACTGTTGCCATTGTTGCACGAGGAAAGGGAGAGACTCGTAGTGGAAGATGCGAGAGAGAACCTAACGCGAAGAGAGAATGATGCATGAGAGGGAGACAGAGGTCGCGATGGAGCTGTCCCGTCGCCTACGCCGCACCCTACCACTGTCGTCGAGCTTCCACAGCCGCCGTGTTTCACCGCTGTTAAGGGTGTCTCTACCACTGAACCTTGGCCAATGCTACTGCCATTGTACGCGAGAGGAAGAAGAGCAGAGAGACAAAACACGACAGAGGGAGAGGAGAAGGGGGCTGTTGTTGTTGTCCCCAAAATTCCTGGTCGCCGTCATTGTTCATGGTGAGTTAATCGTGCCTAGCTACCATAATCACCACCTCTGAACCTTATTTGCTCTGTAACAACCCTTTGTTTGCCTCTGATATTCCTAGCTCTGTTGTGTTTGTTGGAATTATCACAGTTGAAGCTTGTCACCGGAGAAGATAAGCTGCCGCGCCATCCTGTTCGTTCTAACACCAAACCTCCCATTTGTAATCTTGTAATGCTTCCATTCATGCTCTGTTTAACACCCTATTTCTTTGCTATGTTTTTATCTTAATTTCAATAGTTGATATCTCCATTTTAGTATCGCTGTATTCTACTGGAACTGTCGAAATTGTGGTTGCTGTGAGTGGGATTAAAAATGGTGCTGCTGCTGCCGTCTCGGTTATGTTGGAGTTTTTGTTGCTGTTGTGAGTTCAAAGTAAGTGGATTTATCGTGGTTAATTCCTGCGGGTTTAGCTAATCGAGGTATGGGGTTTAATTTAAATAGTTTTAATTTAAGAATGCCCGCAAAATTTATTGGATAACTGCAAATAGGTTTAATTGTGGTGAGTAATTGATTGATTATATGGATATTGAATTGTGGTTGCGAATGTGATTGAATTTGTTGAGTTTGTGAAATTGGTTAATTATTTGTGGATTGTAAGAACCGGGTTTTTCACGAATAAAATCATTTAAATACCCAAATTAGATTCCAAAATGTTAGGATGTGAATTTGGGTATTTAAATATGATTTTTGGACTCAGTAGGTCTTTCCGAGTCAAAAAACGTGTTTTCTGCAAAAAACCATGAAAAACTGTGAATCGACAGTTGAACCGGTCGAACCGGTTTAATTCTGCCCGGTACTGTGTGAGAAAAAGTGAAAAGAGTCAAAAACCTTAGAAAAATATTAGAAATGGAAAACCGGGCGTTAGTGTTAAGGGTTTGGCCCAAAGTTAGGTCGAACGGACTAAAAACGCTAACGGGTTGGACCAAGCCCAAGTTGGGCCCAAGCCCAAGTTGGGCCCAAGCCCAACTTATATAAGTCTCTTTTAATGAGCTTTCAGCTCATTTTCATTAAAGAGAGAGAGGGAGTTCGGTTATGAGAGAAGAGAGAAGAGAAGCTATGGGAGCACTATTCATCCTCCACTTCCGGGAGTCATAACTTGAGCTACGGACCTCCGATTGACGAGCCGTTTGTGGCAACGCGAAGCTCTTGACGAGCTCTTCTTTTTTATCTAAAGAAATCTGGTAAGAGCTTGCATCTTACTCTCCAGTTTCGTGCCCTAAGTTTCTGTACGTTTTAGGTTTGGTTTTTGAGCAAGTTTTGTGGTTTTGCTTGTCTAGGTAGTCTCTAGTAGTGAGTAATTGTTGGATTTTACCCCTAATATCATTGGGTAAGGTAAGGTTTCACTAAACTCTTGTGTTTAGTTTTTTTATGTATCTTAGGTTTTGATTTTAGTGATATATGTGTTGTTAGTTTGAGCTTTGGTGTTTGTTGGAGTTGGTTGAGGCTTTGGATCAAGTTTGGAGGTTTTGTTTTGGTGTTTGGAGCATTTGAGAATCGACCAAGGTATGGTTTCGATTTTCTTTATGTAACATGTAATGTTTCTGGAAACATAGGCTAGTTGACTCTAAGATAGGATTGAATGTTATTGGTGTATGACTATTTAAATATGAATTGATGTTAAGTGATGGTTGTATTGGATTAGTGTGGTTGATGATGATTATTAGAAATTGTTGGTGTTAATGAGTATTGATGATTGGTGTTGTGGATGAGGGTTGTTGATATGATTGTTGAGTTGTTAAATGTTGAGGTATGATGAATTATGATGAATGGATGAACTTTAGATATGTTGATGAAAGTGTTGCATGGTAATTGATGATTTCGAATGGGTGATAAATGGCTATATTGATGTTGGTAGTTGGATATGGGGGATTGATGTTGAAATTGATGTTAGAATAATGATTGTGAATGTTTTGGTTGGACAATTGTTTGAAATGTTATATATTTGAGAATTGAGATTGAGAATGTTGAAGTGTGATGGAAAAATAGGTGTGAATGATGAATGGTAATCTAAAGGGGTAGGTTGTGTTGTAATTGGAAGTTTGATATTGTCGTGGTTGGATGTGGTTTGTGAGAGTTGGTAAATTGAGATATGTGAATTGGGTTGGATTTAGAGTTGTTGAATGGCTTAGAGGTTTTTGAGATTGAAAAAATGGTTGAAGTAGTATTTGCTATGAATTTTGGTTTGTTATGGTATGATTGATATGTGATTGATTTGGTTTTGGATTGAGATTAGCTAAAAATTTGAGGTTATGAGGCTTTGGGTAAAAATGGATTTTGGGTGAACTTTGTCTGATCATAACTTTTGACTCGGTTTGCAAAATCTGTTGAATTTAGTTTAGAATTAAATATTATTGAAAACCCTTCGATTTGATATAAAGTTTGTAAAATTTGGAATTTTGTAGAGGAAGTTATGATCATTCAAAGATTGGTGTCAAAATCCAAAAATTCTGCAGGGTTGCATAATTTTGGGATTTCTGGTATGTGCACACGCACAGCCTTATGCACATGCACACACCAATGGAGTTTTACAACCTGTGCGTACGTACACGTTGGGAAGGTCAGTCTGTTGGGGGCGCTAGCACAGCTTATGCGAGTGAGCAGACTTGTGAATTTTCGTACCTGTGCGTACGCACACCTCTGTGCGTACGCACACTTTAAAAATTTTCTTGGGCGTGCACGCGCACACCCCCGTGTGTATGCACACGCCCTGTTTCTCAAATTTAAAACTTGTTTTCAACTATTTTACCTTCCCAACAAGCTTGTAAGCTTCTGTGACACCATTTTAAGACTCTTGGGCTTATTTTTGGGTATTAGAACATGGAAAAGGTCCTAGGAGGTTTGAGTTGGTAGTATTTTGGAAAGTTAGAGAACTGAGGCTTAGGTCTCTGGTGTAATGAGAATGGGTTTGGTTGAGTGAGTAGGAAGAAGGGTACAAGAATCGAGAGATTGACGAACTAGCGAGTTCGGAATGGAGAGTTATGAATTGATTACGGTTGTGATGAGATGAGAACTTGGAAAGAAATGAATATGGTTAATGGAGTGAGTATGAGTGGAAGTGTGCTATGAGCAGTGACCTATGTGATTATGATATGTATTATTCTCCGTCGTAGAGGCTGTGGTAGTCTCCCGTGTATGTTCGGATGTGAGAGTTTAAGCTAGGCTTCTCACTCATATTTCTTGCAACCAGAGGAAGGTGGTAGGGCACGCTCCCTCAGAATATTTCCCTCTGAAAGGAGAAGGTGGTAGGGCACTCATCTCTCGGAATTATTCCTCCTGAAAATGCGATTTCTCTTTGATTGCAAGGTGGTAGGGCACTAACCCATGGAATCATACCGCAACCAGAGGAAGGTGGTAGGGCACTCATCCCTCGGAATTATTCCTCCTTATGCGCAATAGAGAGACTGATCCGGGAGTTGTCGGCCGAATTTTCTGTCGGGTTTGGCATTAATCGACATGTGATATCACAGCCAATAGGACAGACAATCATCATGTGCATTTTCTATATGCTTGCTTGCTTGGTTTACTTGAGTTTGCCTAATTGTATAACATGCCTACTTGCTTCGTGAATTACTTGTTGTAATTGTATACTATCTGTGTTTTACTTGCTTGTATTTATATTGTGATTGTCTGGTGCTGAGGAGGTTAGGTAGGCGGTGGCGATGGATCGTGATGACATGTCACCATGTCATGTTTTTCTATGCTTTTTCATACAAGAAATTGATAATTAGTGCTTAAATATTACATTCTTTTATGCTTAAATGGTATATTTCCTTGATCTTTTAATTTTATAAATTTGGTAGGAAATAAGAAGAAAAAGAAGCACAAAATAAGCTAAAAAGGAGAAAAAAAGAACTTTGGGGCACACTTTGAAGTTGGAGCACACTTTGGAGCCTTAGGCCACGCTTTTAAAAGCGTGGCCCATGACCAAATCAAGGAAAAATCACAACCAGCACTCAAAGCTCAGTTCACTAAGTGAACTTAACTTTGCCGTACAAGAAACTTAGCTTGGAGGCAAGAATTTTCGCTAAGTTAAAAGTTGGGCGTTTACAGCATGACCATGCCTCCTTCAAAGGGCCATAACTTGAGCTACAGACGTCCAATTGATGTGCTTCCAGTTGCGTTGGAAAGCTGACATTCAGAGCTTTCCAACGATGTATCATAGTCCATATTTGGCATGAAATTGAGGCAAGAGTGAAAGGCATCTTTAAGGGCTAAAAATAAGCAAAAAAATCAGCCAATGCTTTCACCAAGGCTCGAAGGGGGAGACACAAGGAAAGCAAGGCAAGAGCAAAATAGTGCTCAGTTCACTTTTCCAACTTAGCTTTATCGGGCTCCTCCTCAAAGAAAATCAAAGTGTAACATTTGGAAAAGGCTTCAACAAGGGTTCGAACCAAGCACCCAAGGGACCAAGTGGAGCGCTACACAAAGCACTCAAAGGAAAGCTCAGTTAACTTTTCCAACTGAGCACCCCTTTTCCCCACATTTTGGCACGCCCAAAGGCACCAAGGAGCAAGCATGATGCGCAACAATTTGGCACACTAAGGGGCTGGGACGCACAAGATGGCACGGACAAGCACAACTTGAAAGCTAAGTTGGGTTTTCCAACTGAGCTTTCCCCTGGGAGCAACACCCATGGACCAAAAATTGAATAAAAATTCCATTTAAATTCAATTCTTCTCCAAATTGAATCAAGGCCAACCAAACCCATTTCTCCTCAGATCCAAAGCAAGCAAAGCCCACATCATCACTCAAAGGCACAAGAACAAGCTAGAATTAGGATTTTCATTTAATTTGTTTTTCATTTCAATTTTATTTTATTTTCATTTTGTAAAAAGCCTATATAAAGGCATCACTATCATCTTCAAAAGGGGAGCTCGATTAGAAAGTATTAGAGGCTAGCTCCAATAGGGAGTTTTGCACTCTTTACTTTTTATTTTGCTTTCTCTCTTATTTTTTTTTCTGTCTTGAAATTTTGGATTGAGATTGGAAGGAATTCTGTTTTCATTCTCCATCTGCAGCTTCTTCTTCTACTCTTTCTGCAATTTACTTTTCTTTATTTCTTTTGCAATTGTTCTTGTTGGATCAAGGAAGGATTTGAGATCTAGACTTGTTATCTAGTCTCTTTCACTCCTGAGATCTTGAACCACCCATTAAATTGCTGCAAATTAAGCATTGCTTTTCTATTTTTAAAATTCTCCAAGCATTTTTACTTTCTGTTGCATTGCTTCCAATTTACATTTCCTGCAATTGCTCTAAATTCTTATTCACTGAAATTTTGCTTCTCTGTTTACATTGCTTCCAGCACCCCAGCCCCTTTACTTTTCATGCAATTTACATTTCTTGTCATTTAAGATTCTTGCAATTTACTTTTCTTGTTCTTTAAGTTTCTGCACATTTACTTTCTGCACTTTAAATTTCTTATCATTTACATTCTGTTGGCTACAAATTCACATAATTCACTCAATGTTAGCTTGACTAAACTAATCACCCACTAAAGTTGCTTGATCCATCAATCCCTGTGGGATCGACCTC
>NC_029788.2:69881707-69898806 GCF_000816755.2 Arachis ipaensis
GGGGAGCTCAGTTGGTTTTCCCAACTGAGCACCACTTCCCCCCTTTTTCCCCACATTTTGGCACGCCCAAAGGCACCAAGGAGCAAGCATGATGCGCAAAAATTTGGCACACCAAGGGGCTGGGACGCACAAGTTGACACGGCAAGCAAGGCATTGGAGTGCTCAGTTTGGTTTTCCAACTGAGCCGTCCCCTGGGAGATGCACTTGGGCCAAAATTGAATAAAAATTCCATTTAAATTCAATTCTTCTCCAAATTGAATCAAGGCCAACCAAACCCATTTCTCCTCAGATCCAAAGCAAGCAAAGCCCACATCATCACTCAAAGGCACAAGAACAAGCTAGAATTAGGATTTTCATTTAATTTGTTTTTCATTTCAATTTTATTTTATTTTCATTTTGTAAAAAGCCTATATAAAGGCATCACTATCATCTTCAAAAGGGGAGCTCGATTAGAAAGTATTAGAGGCTAGCTCCAATAGGGAGTTTTGCACTCTTTACTTTTTATTTTGCTTTCTCTCTTATTTTTTTTTCTGTCTTGAAATTTTGGATTGAGATTGGAAGGAATTCTGTTTTCATTCTCCATCTGCAGCTTCTTCTTCTACTCTTTCTGCAATTTACTTTTCTTGTTCTTTAAGTTTCTGCACTTTTACTTTCTGCACTTTAAATTTCTTATCATTTACATTCTGTTGGCTACAAATTCACACAATTCACTCAATGTTAGCTTGACTAAACTAATCACCCACTAAAGTTGCTTGATCCATCAATCCCTGTGGGATCGACCTCACTCTAAGTGAGTTTTACTACTTGATACGACCCGGTACACTTGCCGGTGAGTTTTGGGTGTTTTGGAAAATTCAGTTTTCCACAAAAATACCATCAGATCGCACGGAGGTTAGGTTGGTGAGGGCTGTGGGATACAGCGGTATGATTAGTACTAGTTAGAATTTCCCTAAGTTTAGATAACCCAGTTTATGGTTTAAGTTCATTATATATTTATTTATTTTTGTTCTAAGCTTGAATATCCGTATGTGATGTGAAGTTCTATGATTACCTTCGGCGTCCCAGAGCCTTACATATTACATCATTGGGAACTGTTACCATACTGAGAACCTCCGGTTCTCATTCCATACGTTGTTGTTATTTTTCAGATGCAGGTCGCAACCCACCACCGTGAGTTGGGTGATGATAGCAGAGCGGAGGATCTTATTCTATTCTGTTGTCATTTTGGTTATTTTTAACTTGTACTCTCACTTTTGTATTTTGTTTTGTGTAGAGGCTTTTATTTGAGAGAACAAAACTTGTATACGCCTTTTGAACTACAGTCTTCTAGTTGTCTGTATATATGGCTAGCCGGCTTAAACTCCGCGAGCTGTGACTAGATTCTTATAATATTATGCTATGATATTTTACTATGCTGTATTTATTTCTTGTACTTTAAGTTAGTAGCTTCGCTAGTACATTTTGCGCTTTTCAAATCCTGTTTTTGAGCTATACCCTTCATCAGGCTTCTAGAATATATTATTTCTTTCTATATATAAACATATATAAGCCTTAGGACTGTCGTAACCTCTTATTAACCTTTGTTTTACGGCTAGAGGTAAGGCTTAGGGTAATTGGAGTGTTACATAGATTGTGAATTGTTGATGAATGGTTGTTGAGCATCTTAGATTTTGATGGGTTATATTGGATTTGTTTCTGTTGAGCTGTTATTTGATATATTGTAATGGCAATGAACTTGGTTGGTGGTTGATTTGGAATTAATTTTGAGGGGTATTAAAAGGTTGGATTTTGAATACTAAACGGTTTGCTGAAAATCAGATTTTCTTGAAATTAAACGACAAGTTTGAAAGTGAATCAGTAACTCAATAGTGATTGAAATGATAAGAGATTAAAATTTAAGTAAATTATATTAAGTGTAATTGTTAAAATTCAATTTTGAAGGTTTCATATTAACTGGAACATTAGTTCTAATTTTTCAAAGTTAAATCGTGGGATCTAATTTTCTGCATTATTTTAAACGAAGTTATAAACTTTGAACATCTATAACTAATTTTGTGATGATCAGAATTGCTTGGGACCAAATCTGGATTAAGCTTGGGAATATAAGGAGCTGGATTGGTGAATTGAGACCTTTCTATTATGTTTTATAATTTTTGGTGAATTTTTGAATTGTGGTTGTCAAATCTGATTTTTCTGCAGAACGCTTAACACAACAGCAACTTGTTTTTTTTACTGAAAATCCTCCAGTTTGAATTTCAAAATGAAACCAATTTTAAATGAAACTCCAGTCCTATTAATTTAATTTGATAAAAAATCAGAATTGTTGGAGTTGTGGTTTTAAAGATATGGATTTTTGAAATAAGATGCGTTATGCAGTGTAAAGATCAGGTTCTGTTTTCTAAGTCAGTAACTTTCAGACTTTATAATCTTTAATTCTAGATGGATATTGAGGTGCAACCTATTGGTGGTGAAATTTGAGTATGTTTAGAATATATGATTTAGATTTCAGGGTTTTTCATGTTTTAATAAGTGAGTTATGGGACTTGGAAGAGGTTTTGTTCAATGGTTTTTAAAATAGAATTCTGCAGAACTTCCAAGCTACGTAACTCCTTCATTAAAAATAGTATTGACCTGGAACCAATTTAGAAAGAAACCTGGATAAGTTAAGTTTAACTATATTAATTTTGAAGGTGGATGGATTTAATTTGGATTTATATGGAATTTTGAATATTGAACGCTGCTGATGTTTTCTGGTTTTTAAGCACTGCAGAGTAGTCACAGTTTTCCTTCTATTCCTAAAGCTAGAGTAAGCGAAAAATTATGATTTTTAGTTTAATAAAAAACTTAATCTGAGACGGTCGTATGGACATAAAGTTGGTGCAATTTCGAATTCATTTGGTATTTTAAAAACAAAATTGAAATTTGGCTGCCGATGTTGTTTTGGTGACTACTTTGGGTATGGGATTTAAGAATTGATTTTTATACTATTATCAAGTATTTTGAGAATATATTATTGTGATACTTGTTGAAAAAAGGTTAGTAAATTGTTGAGAAAGAGAGAACCCATAAGGGTGGCTAAGTTCTATTTTTAGAGGAGGTTATATCCGAATTTTTATAAAAGTACAAGGTTGTAATTAAAATGAATATTTAAGGCTTATTTAATGATGATGAATTTACTGATTATTTTGAGAAAAGATATTTAGTTTATGAGGTTGTTGGTAAGGGCGTGGGTTTTATCCCGCTTGCGTATTTGCAATTATGAAAGAAAAAGGAAAGAGTAAAGTACTTATTATATGTTTATTTGTTGCATTGAGGTAACCCAAGAGATGTTTGTTTATTTATCTGTTGCTTGAGACAACCCAAGAGATGTTTGTTTATTTATCTGTTGCTTGAGGCAACCCAAGAGCTTCTATAGGGAAACTAGGATACCTACAGCAATTTTCCGTTCCCAAGAGTATATATTTCCTGCGAGTAGAAAGCAGAGGCTGTCTCAATAGAGCTGCTAATAATTATATGCGCATTTATTTGAATACAAAATTGTATCCGGGAAATTGTGGACTCGTGACCAGATAAATGTCGGAAATGCGGGTGCCAACCGACACATGAGCTCATGGCTTGTACTAGGACTAGACATTCATCATATGCATCTATGTGACATTATGTAGGTGTGCATATTGTAATTAGTTTGCCTATGTGAATAATTCTATTTAATTGTTAATTGCTATACTTGATGTAATTGCTCTTGATTGTGTTTGAACCTCATTACTTGTGTTTGTAACTAATTGTTTGGATTGTGGTGATTGGATGTTGATTGAGTTGTTTGGGCCTGAGGCCGTGACTGGTATGTTTGAGGTCTAGTTCTATATAAAGTATCTGACTAATTCAGCATAGACTTAATGAACCTATGCTTGGAATAGGATGATCATTTATACTGCGTACGTAATTTCTTTTATGTTTATGGTCTAGTAAAGTATGAAAAAATAAACTCTTACAACATAGACTTAATTGAACCTATGCTTGGGATAAGTTGGTTATTCATACAGTCTAGAAAAACTTTTAAGATTTTTATAAAGAAAAATATGGGATTAAGATTTTGGATTAGTTAACTGATGCTTTAAATAAGGATTTGGATTTTTGGATGTTAAACCATTAGTTTTCAAAAATATTCATAAGGCAAGCAATGGTTACTGCGAATGAAAACAATTTCCTTTTAAATATCTCTAAACGAACTTAACTATTTTCGTATTATTCTTTACTTTCATGGCAGTCTCGACCTCTACTGAGAAGTTGTGGTTTGGTTCTCACCCCCAAATTTTCCACCCTTTCAGTGATACAGGTTTGAAGACGCAATAGGATGTTGCGAGCGATTAGTAGGTTTTCTTTGGGATTTTAAATGCTTTCATAGAGTTCCCTCGCTGTTGTCCCTTGAGATTTTATTTTACATAAAGGGGTAGGTATGGTATATTGTATTTGAGTTCCATTTTATTTCTTTTGTATAAGATTTATTATCAATAGTATTTATGTGATTATTATTATTTGAAATGTTTATCATTGATATATGACTTCAAAGCATAAAAACAAAATTTTTCGGTATTCTCTTAAAACTAAAATGCGAAATCGATATTAAGGCTCAGTAATTAAGTAGTTAACATAAGAAAAGGTAAGGTAATGTTCTTTTTAGTAGAAATACCCTACCTTAAGTAAGGTATTTTGCTGGACGCGTTTTGACGAGTGAGTGTGTGGGGCTTCGGCTATCATCCCTATCGTCAAAGGCAAAACTGCGAGACCTTCTGTGCCAAAGCGGACAATATCGTGCTAGCGGGTGGTTTGGGCTGTTACAGATGGTATCAGAGCTTTACACCTAGGATATAAAGCAGATGTGGCGAGGTGCTACGTGATACACTCGAAAACTGTCTCTCAACAATTTCCTACCGGCAAGTGCACCGGATTGTCGTCAAGTAAAACTCACTGTAGAGTGAGGTCGAATCCTACAGGGATTGGTTAGTTGATCAATGTTAATTGGAGAATTGTGCTAGTTGAGCAAAATCAAAAATGGGTTGATATTGCAGAATGTAAATTTGGGAGAAAACTTAAATTGCAAGAAATTAAATGACAAAAATTAAAGTGCGAGAAATTAATTGACAAAAGCTTAAATTGCAAGAAATTAAATGGGAATGGGGATTAAGCATGAAATTAAAGAGCAGAAGGTAATGAGAATGGGTAAGATCAGAGTAGGGAATTCATTGGGTTTTGGGATATATTGAACTCTCCGGATCAAATCATTTTCCTCTCTTCCTCAATCAATGCATTCATTGTCATTGCTTGGCAATCTTAAATGATTGGATCCCAATGTCTTGGCTCACCAATCTCTCTAAGAATGAACAATAGCCCAATGTCTTGATTTAATTGCTCATTGGAAGAGTTGAAGTTCGGTCACCAATTATACCACACAAATTCATAGATCAAAGTATTGGTAAGAATAAATGTCACAATATCCATCCAACCCCCAATCTAATCCAATGTGAGAAAGTAATTCTAGCATGAATTCCTCATCCCTCTCTCAAGGATCCGAAGAATTCCAATTACGGATAGCTTCTTTGTCAAGACAATTATCCAATTGAATTAAGATCGAAAGCTTTCTAACAAAAATCAAGAGAAAAGAAAGAGGAAGAAGATGAAAATGACTATTGATCCATTGAATTACAATAGAGCTTCCTAACCCAATGAAAGGGGTTAGTTGTTCATAGCTCTCAAAATGGAAAATGGAATTGAAAGATACATTGTTGAATTGAAAGCATTGCCGAAAAATTAAAATCCGCCAAAAAGTAAAAGTGCTCTTTAACATAAATTCTAAGATATTTATACACTTTCTTCCATTGGTCTTCAATCTCTGAATTGGGCTTTTAGCCTTGATTGAATTGGGTGGAAGTTGCCCCAATTGATTTCCCTTGCTATTGAGAAGAGATCTATTTGAATTACACAATTTTGCTCCTCACGTTGGAGTCCATGCTTGAAAAAACCAGTTCTGCTTGCTGTCATTGGCGTTTGACTCAACGTTGGAGTGCCAACGTTCTTCTACCCACTCGTATGCGTGACTTGCGCGTTTGCACCCTTGGGGTCAGAATGCGCATCCACACGTGCGCGTACCTCACGCGTGCGTGTGGATGCAAAAATCCCATTTTCAGTTTTAAAAACATGTAGAAGAGCGTTGGCCTCAACATTGGACTGGAAATGTTCCCTCCAACATTGGCCTATCCACGCGTGCGCGTGCTGTACACGTGCGCGTGGATTCTCAAAAGTTAAGCCCACGTATACGCGCCACAGACGCGTACGTGTCGTTGCGCTTTTTCCAATTCAGAAGTTTGGGATCAAAATCACACACATTGGCCACCAACGTTTGAGGTAGTGTTTGGGGTCCAACGTTACCCATCCACGCATGCGCGTCAACTATGCGTGCGCGTGGATTGTCAGAATTTCTAGTCCATGTGTACGCGTACAGCACGCGTACGCATCACTACAGATTTTCAAAATCTCCAGAAAGCTCATTTATTCACAACATTGGGGGTAACGTTGGATTGCCAATGTTCCCTCCAACGTGGGGACTAGCAAATTATGCAGAACCTTGCTCTGCTTCTTTCTCAATGTTTGAGGCAGTGTTGGTGGTCTAACTTGGCTGCCAACATTGCTTCTTGTTCATTCTTTTCGTGTTCCTTCTTCAACTTCCTCCCATGCTTTCCTTCACCTATCATCAACCAATACATGCATCAAAGCCTTGGTAAAGTCATGAGAATTCTCGTCATTCTTAGCACACAAGTAATTATAGCATAATTCTCATGAAATTACATCAAATTAACCATGGTTAGATAAAGCTAGGCATACATAAATTTCTAACCTAATTTCTTACTTATAACTCAAGAAAGTGCATAAAACCTATTAAAAACAAAGAAAAAGGCTAGTGAAACTAGCCTAAGATGCCCTGGTATCACAACACCAAACTTAAATCTTGCTTGTCCCTAAGCAAGCACTGAATTATTGAGAAGAAAGAATGAAACAGAAAGTGATGTTCATATCAGCAAGTCATTATAGTAGTTCATGGGGTTTTATGCAGACAATGTTGTAGCTCACTTCTTATTGATCCTTAGGAATAGAATGTCTTTGTTAAGCATCAACTAACATACTGCTATGACCTCTTATTATTTACTCATCTTCGGTAATTGCTTTTCTTTATTTTCTTTTTCTGTGAACTTATTCTTTGATTCTAGCAGCTCAGTGTCATGTGTTGTAGCAGCTTCTTAGCTTATTTGTACTCAACACATATTCACTACAGACACTTGGCTCACAATTCTTCTTAAGACATTGATGCCTAGCACCTCTTTGGGTTACTAAATGCCTTGTAACTAGGTTGCTCTTGATAGTGGATTTTTGGTTGATAATCCCGGGTTAGTTAACTCAAGTTACCAATAGTTAAAGCATTCCATAGAACCTAATCATCCAAGCAGATCCTAGTACAAAGACACCACAGGCATATGTCCTAAGGTCCAAGTTATTGGTGTCTAGCCTTATTCTTTGATTTCTTCTGTTTTTGTTGCCACTTTTGGCTTTTCTTTTTCTTTCTTTTTATTTGTTTTTCTTTCATCCAAGGACTTTTATTTGCTAAGATTCATAAACAGCATGCTAGTTTACACTATAAGGGGGACAGTCTACCCTTTTATTCATTATAAGTGAGCTACTACACAATCATGCATATATACCACCACTTACTGTTATTTCACTTCCTTGCCAAAAAGGAAATATTCCACTTCTGTTCAAACATTTCTTTTATTCAAACTGAAAAAGGGTAGGGGACAAGACAAGCATTTAAACAAGTGAAAGTGAAAGCACACACACCTAGGCTAGCACATTTATTGCAAAATCAAACACAACTGAATGCAGGATGACTTAAACTAAAGGTTAAATATCGACATGGGCACAATTAGACTTCCAATTTACACATTCTAAAGCAGAAATAGTTAAGCAACAACACAACCTCTTGTAGTCCAGTTGCTTCCTTTCTGTCATCACCATCTTTGGCTTTTGTATCCTTTTTTATCTTCTTAGCTGATGGTGTGTATTCCTTCCAAGAGATTGATTGAATTCCTGCAAAGTTATTGGAAGTTGCTTGTTCCCCAAGCACTTGAGAGATTGTTAGCATGCATGTATATTTGTAGGCTTCTGAACTTAGATTGGTGTGTGAACACCAAACTCAGTTTCTTGCCTTATGCAGCAAATTGAGTCTATGCAGGAAACATCAAGTACTTTTATTTAAGAAAGTAAACTGTGAACTAGAAAACAGCTATGAACTAGATAATAAACTAGAAACTAAAAAACAAATAACTTTTGAGTTATTTCTCTGATTGTTTGGAGCTGATAACTAGTTATGCTGACGGTGCAATGTGTTCTTAATAAAATCCATGGTGGAACACCAAACTTAGAATTACAAATTCACCCTTAAATTTCTTTGGTGTGCAACACCAAACTTAGCTCCTTGCAATGTAGATAAATCTTCTTACTCTCTTATTGACAAGCTATGAAAAGAGAATTACCTTTGGTTGGGTTGCCTCCCAACAAACGCTCTTTTAACGTCACTAGCTTGACGGTTGACTCTCTCAGTCGAGTCTGTATTTTGTCTTGGGCCTTTCCTTCATATCACCCAGATAGTGCTTGAGCCTTTGTCCATTTACAGTGAAGGTCTCTTGTGATTTTTCTTCCATAATTTCTATATGTCCATAAGGAAAGACCTTGGTGATAAGAAAAGGGCCTGACCACCTTGATCTTAATTTCCCAGGGAAAAGTTTCAGTCTGGAGTTGTAAAGTAGCACTTTCTGTCCTTCCTCAAAGCTTCTTGGTGCTATCTTGAGGTCGTGTTTTTCCTTTGCCTTTTCCTTGCACATTTTGGCGTTTTCATAGGCTTGGATTCTGAATTCTTCCAATTCTTAGAGTTGCAAGAGCCTCCTTTCACCAGCAGCTTGGCTATCAAAATTCAACAACTTGAGAGCCCAGAAAGCTTTGTGTTCAAGCTCTAATGGCAGGTGACAAGCCTTACCATACACCAGTTGATATGGAGACATCCCAATTGGTGTCTTAAAGGCTGCCCTGTATGCCCAAAGAGCATTATCCAGCTTCTTCGACCAGTCTTTTCTTGAAGCTTCCACTGTCTTTTCCAAGATCCTTTTTAGCTCTCTGTTGGATACCTCTGTCTGGCCACTTGTTTGGGGGTGATAGGGTGTGGCAACCTTGTGCTTCACCCCATATCTCAGGAGGAGGGTCTCTAGTGGCCTATTGCAAAAATGGCTTCCTCCATCACTGATGAGTGCTTTGAGAACTCCAAACCGGCTAAAGATATTCTTTCTGAGGAAGTTCAAGACCACTTTGTTATCATTTGTAGGTGTCGCAATGGCCTCCACCCATTTGGACACATAGTCCACTGCCACCAAAATGTAGTTGTTTGAGTATGAAGTTAGGAATGGTCTCATAAAATCAATCTCCCATACGTCAAACAGCTCAAGTTCCAAGATGAATTGCTGTGGCATCTCATTTTTCTTTGGCAGATTTCCAGCCCGCTGACATTCATTACAGTTCTTCACTAGCTCTCGTGCATCTTTGAAGATGGTGGGCCAAAAGAACTGCAATGCAAGACTTTTTCTGCGGTTCTTTCTCCTCCAAAATGGCCTACATAGCAAGAACCATGACAATTTCAAAAAACTTCCCTTCCTTCCTCCTCTGAAATACATCTTCTGAGCAATCCATCCGAACATTTTTTGAATAAGTATGGCTCATCCCAAATGAAATACTTTGCATCATTGATGAGTTTCCTCTTTTGATGCTTGTTGATCATTGAAGGAACTTCCCCAGTAGCCTTAAAATTAGCAATGTCTGCGAACCAGGGTGCCTTATGAACCAGCATTAATTGCTCATCAGGGAAGAATTCATTGACACTTGATTTGTGGGTGATACCTTCTTCACAGGGAATTCTAGACAAATCATATGCTACTTTGTTCTCCACTCCTTTCTTGTCTTTAATCTCAATGTTGAATTCCTGCAATAGCAAAATCCACCTTATCAATCTTGGTTTTGACTCTTGTTTTGCAAGTAAATATTTTAGTGCTGCATGATCAATAAAAACAATAACTTTAGATCCAATGAGATATGATCTAAACTTGTCAAATGCAAACACTATTGCCAGTAGTTCTTTCTCAGTCGTGGTATAATTCCTTTGAGTTTCATTCAAAACCTTGCTGGCATAATATATAACATGCACTAAATTGCCTTTCCTCTACCCCATCACTGCCCCAACAGCAAAGTCTGATGCATCACACACCAGTTCAAAAGGCAAATTCAAATCAGGTGGGGCAATAATAGGTGCTGAGAAAAGTTCTCTTTTCAGTGTTTCAAATGCTATTGTGCATTTTTTATCAAACACAAAAGGTGTATCAGAAACTAATAGGTTGCTCAAAGGCTTTGCAATTTTGAAAAACTCTCTGATAAACCTTCTGTAGAAACCAGCATGGCCTAAAAAACTCCTAATTGCCTGACATTACTAGGTGGAGGTAATTTCTCAATTAATTCCACCTTAGCTTTGTCTACTTCTATGCCTTTTTCTGAAATTTTATGGCCAAGGACAATCCCCTCTGTCACCATAAAGTGGCATTTCTCCCAGTTTAGAACTAGGTTTGTCTCTTGGCACCTTTTTAACACTAAGGCAAGATGATTTAGGCAATTGGGCAAGGAATCTCCAAAAACTGAAAAATCGTCCATGAAGACTTCAATGAATTTTTCAATCATGTCTGAGAAAATAGACAACATGCATCTTTGGAAAATTGCAAGAGCATTGTACAATCCAAAAGGCATGCGCCTGTAAGCAAAAACTCCATATGGATAGATAAATGAGGTTTTCTCTTGATCTCTAGGGTAAACCACTATTTGATTATATCCCGAGTATCCATAAAGAAAACAGTAATATGCATGTCCTACCAATCTCTCCAGCATCTGATCCATGAAATGGAATGGAAAATGATCTTTTCTAGTTGCCTCATTGAGTTTCCTATAGTCGATGCACACCCTCCATCCTATTACTATTCTTGTGGGGATGAGTTCGTTATTCTCATTGGGTACAACTATGATCCCTCCTTTCTTTGGAACCACATGGATAGGGCTCATCCATGGGCTGTCTGAAATGGGATAGATTACTCCTGCCTGCCATAGCTTTATAACCTCTTTTTGGACCACTTCTTTCATGATAGAATTCAATTTTCTTTGGGCTTGAATGGAGGGTCTGGCATCATCTTCTAGCAAGATCTTATGCATGCATATGGATGAGCTTATCCCTTTTAAGTCAGCAAGGGTCCATCCGATGGCATCTTGGTGATTTTACAGCACCTTGATTAATTCCTCTTCATGTTCTTGACTAAGGGCAGAATTGATGATCACTAGGTAACTTCCATCACTTCTCAAGTATGCATACTTGAGAGTAGGAGGCAATGCTTTCAACTCTAGTTTGGGTGCTTCTTTCTCCTTTTTCTTCTCCTCCGATGTGCTTGGAATAGAAACTTTAGCTGAATTGACATCAGCAACCTCAACATTTAACATGGAATTGTCCTCTGTCAATCTTTCAAGTGCTTCTTCAAAGGTTTCTTGAACCATAGTTTCCACTGCATCCAACCTCATACACTCTCCTAGTGACTCTTGTGGATAGTGATAAACCACTATTTTAAAATTTATATTGTGTTTAATTGTGTGGTTTTATCATGATCCTTACCCACTTATTCATTAAATTAGCATGCATTTAGATTTCCTTCTTGAATTTATTACATGTTTGAAAACTACTTCCTAGAGACTTTAATTATTTATTTTTAATTCTCCTTTATTTCATTCGATGCCGTGATCTGTGTGTTGAGTGATTCAGACTTTACAGGGCATAAATGATTTGGAGATTGGAAAGAAAGATAGCAAAAATGGAAGGAACACAAGAATTTGAGGAGATAACCAGCGAGAAGTGACGCGGTCGCATGACTCACGCGACCGCGCGAAGGAGAGCAAATCGCAGTGACGCAGCCGCATGGCTCACGCGGCCGCGCGGATTGGAAAAGCTCAGGCAACGCGGTAGCGTGGACGACGCGAACGCGTGGCAAGGAAAAATGCGAATGACGCGTCCGCATGGATGACGCGATCGCGTGACATGTGCGATCTGCATAATCTGCAGAATTCGTTGGGGGCGATTTTGGACCTTAATTCAACCCAATTTTTGGCCCAGAACAGCAAACTAGAGCCGGAGAATATGCAGAAACGAAAAGAGAACATTCATTCTATACAGTTAACATTTTTTAGATCTAGTTTTACTCCCTTAGATTTTTCTCTCTAGGTTTTAGAGTTTTAATTTTCAATTGATCTTAGCATTGGAACATTGAGAAGGGTTATTTCCTCATCAAGACTTCGTCATTCTAGTTCATTTTCTCAACTTGGTTTTATTCTTCCATGTTCTTTGTTTTGTTCAATTTTGTCATTTAGATACTTTTATGATTATTTAATGCAAGGATTATTTCTTTTTAATTCAATTTCAATTCCAATAATCATGTCTTCTTTTAATTCCCTTTCATGTGTTATGGATTTATTATTTACAATGAGTGAGTAGTTTCCTCACTTGATGGGGAGTTGATTAAAAGGAACTCTTGAGTTGGAAGGATTGAAGGAAAATTTATAATTGGGTTAACTGTTGGATTGCTATCCTGCCACCAACGCCAATCCCTTTGAATTAAGTGGGTTGCAACTTGTGAACAGATCTAACATTCCAACTTGTTTGACTTTCCCTTACCTAGTAAAGGATAACCAAACAGAGCAACCACTAATTATAAATTAATCTTACAATTATTCCATCAATAGTAGAAGTTCCAACGAATCAACTCCCAATCAAGGCTTTTATTCATATTATTTAAATTTTCTCAATTTAAATTCCAGTTTACTTAACTCAACTTCTTGGAACATCTGATTAATAAGATAGCACACTTTTCTGCAACTCGTTGGGAGACGACCTTGGACTTAAAACTCCCAGTAATTTTTAATTTAACTCTCTGTGACATATTTCTAAATTGATAGGCAGATTTTCGGTGAGTTAAGAACTATACTTGCAACGTAACCATTTTAATAATTTTTAATTCACCAGCTTCTGCATCTCATCAATTTTTGGCGCCGTTGCCGGGGAGTTGCAATAGAGTGCTAAATTTATTAATTAGAATTTATTTCTTTGCATTTTATTTTATTTTGCTACTATGAGCTGCAGTTTTCTTCCATCAAATGACGCGTTCACTTCCTGATCCGCGCTTGCTAATATTCGATCCTGAAATTGAAAGGACTATTTCACGAATAAAGCGAGAATAGCGCCGGTTAGCCCACTCTGAGGGCGGATCTGAAAGTGAACTTGAGGAAGAAACCAGCCCCCGTTCTACTGATTCGGTTGTTTTACGTGCAGAAGACATGGCAGCTAGGAGAGTTACCATCCAAGAGGAAGGAGCCCCTGATTTTACAATGCAACCCTTTCAAGCGCATCATCCAGCGGTAGGTACAGATTTTGAAATAAAGACCACACTGCTAAATTTGATGCCCAAGTTTCATGGCTTACCTGCTCAAGAGCCTATCAAGCACTTGAGAGACTTCCAGGCAACCTGTTCTACAGTCAGGCGTGATGGCACTGATGAAACTTCAATTTTGCTGAAAGCTTTCCTGTTTTCTCTTGAGGGAAAGGCAAGGGAGTGGTACTACACTCAACCTCTGACAAATGTATCCAACTGGGATACACTCAGAAAGGAGTTTCTGGAGAAATTCTTTCCATCAGAAGTCACTGATAAACTGAGGAAGGATATTTCCACAATTGTTCACGATGACAATGAAACTCTCTTTGAATACTGGGAGTGCTTCAATAATCTTCTGGAAGCATGCCCCCACCACATGATTGACAAGATCGTGCTACTCAGCTATATCACACAGGGTATGAGGCCCCAAGATAAGACCACATTAGAAAGTGCCAGTAATGGGTCTATGAAGAAGTACAAGACCACGGATGAGGCTTGGCAACTGATCAGTGATTTTGCTGAATCTACTAGGAACCACAGACAGAAGCAAGGCCGTTCAAAAGCTGTTGGAGAAGTGTCCTCTAGCAGAGAGACTGCTGCTTTAACTCAAAGCATCTGTGAAATGACCAACTTACTGAAGCAAATGCAATTGAATCAACAACAAGCTCAGCAAGCTCAACCTCCTCCACCACAGCAAACCCAACAACTAGTCCCACAAAGAATTTGCGGAATCTGTGCTGATTATAGCCATTACACTGATGAATGCCCGCAGCTCCAACAAGAAGACAACATGGTAGCATCCACTCACAACTTCTATGACCGCCCCAACCAAGGGTACAATCAAAGTGGAAATAACAACCATGGATGGCAGGACAATTCAAACCAAAATTGGAGGGACAACAATAACAGAGAAGGCAGAGATAATCAGGAAAATCAGAGGTGGAATAATAATAACAACAGGCAGCAAAATCAACCTTACAGAGCACCCCACCTGAGGCAAAACCAAGGACCACAGAACAATCAACAGCAGACCTCTCAATTTACCCATTCTTCTTTATCTTCTAATGAAGAGCTACTGCAATCTTTTGAGCGAAGACAAGAGACCATGGAAAATAACATCATGAATAGTATTAATGCCAGTCTGAATGGTCTCACCTCTAGTCTGCAAGCTTTTATGACACAGCTTGGATCAACACAAAATTCCAGTAACCAACCTTCAAGCACCACTGGAATCCCCTCTCAACCATTACCCAATCCAAAGGGAGGCATTAATGCCATCACCCTGAGGTCCAGAACCACACTGCAGGAGAGGAATCGGGAGGAACCAAGCTCACCAGAATACGCCTCAACTGAAGAGGTGGTAGAAATCGAAGATGTTGAAGAGGAAGAGGATATACAGGACATAGCTGAAAAAGAGATAGCTCAACCACAGGAGAAAGCACCAAAAGGTGCAGGCACCACAGAAAACACTACTCCCATTCCATTTCCACAACTTGCAAGGAAGCCCAGGAAGCAGCTGGAACCCGATCCTAAAATGGTAGAGATATTCAAAAAGGTTGAGGTAACTGTCCCCCTTTTTGATGTTATTCAGCAGGTACCTAAATATGCAAAGTTTCTAAAAGACTTATGTATTCATAAAGACAAAATTAATGAATTAGAAACTATTCCTTTAGGTAGTTCTATATCTGCTTTAATGGGAGGATTACCTGAAAAATGTAGTGATCCAGGTCTTTGTATAGTTAGCTGTACTATTGGTGGTGTAGTAATTTATGATTGCATGTGCGATTTAAGAGCATGTGTTAGTATAATACCTTTGTCTATATATGATGTTTTGAGGCTCCCTCCCTTAAAAAGGTCAGCAGCTCGTTTTGTGTTAGCAGATAAAAGCATTATTACGGTGGCCGGAGTTGCTGAAGATGTTTTGGTGAACATTAAAGGGCTCACATTTCCCACTGATTTTTATATCTTGGAGATGCCCCATAATGATTCAGATAAGCCATCATCGATCCTGCTTGGAAGACCATTCCTGAAGACATCAAAATTCAAATTAGATGCTTTCTCAGGGACATACTCCTTTGAAATAGATGGCCGTATAGTAATCTTCAATCTGAATGGAGTCATTGACAGCCCCCCAGAGGATCGTTCTATCTTCCAGTGTGATGTCATAGACGAAAGTGTAGCTGAAGTTCACAAGGAAGAGTTTGAAGAGAGGCACACTGGACAAGGTCCAAGTGTGGGGACCCTCTTAACTGACAGTGAAGGCACTTCGCCATTTTTACAAGCCCCAGATAATCCAGAGCCTGCCCATGATCAAAAGTTAGAATTGAAACCCCTCCCTCCACATCTCAAATATGCGTATCTTGAGGATGAGCAGAAGCTTCCAGTCATTATCGCAAGGGAACTGACTTCTCAACAAGAAGAGCAGTTACTTGATGTACTGAGGAGGCATAAGAAGGCAATTGGGTGGAGTTTGGCAGACATAGTTGGAATCAACCCTCAAGTATGTGAGCACAGAATATTTTTAGAAGAGGGAGCAAGACCTGTCCGTCAACCCCAAAGAAGATTGAATCCCACCATCTTGGAGGTTGTCAAAAAGGAAGTGACCAGACTATTGGAAGCAGGTATCATATATCCCATTTCAGACAGCGAATGGGTAAGCCCAGTACAAGTGGTGCCCAAGAAGTCTGGAGTCACTACAGTGAAGAGGGAGCATGGAGAGCTCATAGCAACTCGAGTTTAGAATGCTTGGAGAGTCTGCATTGATTACAGGCGTCTCAACCAAGCTACCCGTAATCTAACTCAAGCCCCAATCGTGAGAGGACCAGACTGGAGTCAGCCGTTTGAAATCATGTGCGATGCTTCTAACTATGCAGTAGGAGCAGCGCTGGCTCAGCGTGAAGGTAAGGATCTTTTTGTTATTGCCTATGCGTCTAAGACTTTAGACACTGCCCAGTCCAATTATACTACTACTGAGAAAGAGCTTCTTGCTATTGTTTTTGCTCTGGATAAATTTCGGGCTTATTTACTTGGTACTAGAGTAGTAGTGTATTCGGACCATGCAGCTCTAAAGTATCTATTAGCTAAAAAGGAATCCAAACCAAGACTTATACGTTGGATACTGCTGTAACAAGAATTTGATTTAGAAATAAAGGATAGGAGTGGTAATCAGAATTTAGTAGCAGACCACTTGAGTCACCTTGAACATATTAAGGATGATTCTACTCCTATAGATGATAATTTTCCTTTTGATAACCTGCAAGCAGTATTTGAGGTAATCCCTTGGTATGCACCTGTTGCTAATTATTTAGTTCGTCGCACATTTCCTCCAAATTTTTCTAAGCATCAAAGAGACAAGCTGAAAAGCGAGTCTAAATATTATATATGGGATGACCCATATTTATGGAGATGTGGCACTGACCAGATAATTAGACGTTGTGTACCTCAATCAGAATTCCAGTCCATTTTAGAGGCCTGTCACTCATCTGAGAATGGAGGACA
>NC_029788.2:69898831-69953979 GCF_000816755.2 Arachis ipaensis
TGTGAAATTTTTGATGTTTGGGGCATTGACTTCATGGGTCCATTTCCAAATTCTAATGGATATTTTTATATATTGTTAGCTGTGGATTATGTTTCCAAATGGGTGGAAGCAATTCCTACCCGCACTGATGATGCTAACACTGTTGTTTCCTTTTGTGAGAAACCATATTATATGTCGCTTTGGATCACCACGAGCGATCGTGAGCGATCAAGGCACCCATTTTTGTAACAAGAGACTAACAGGATTGATGAAGAAGCATGGGATAATTCATAAAGTTGCAACAGCTTATCATCCCCAAACTAATGGGCAAGCCGAGGTGTCAAACAGAGAAATTAAGCGTATCTTGCAAAAGATAGTAAAGCCACATAGAAAAGACTGGAGCATCAGGCTGCAAGATGCACTGTAGGCATACAGAACAGCATACAAGACACCCATTGGGATGAGTCCCTTCCACTTGGTTTATGGAAAAGCTTGGCATCTCCCAGTTGAGGTAGAACACAGAGCTTTTTGGGCAGTTAAGGAGTGCAACATGGGAATTGAGAAAGCCGGAGCTGAAAGGAAGTTGCAACTGCAGGAACTGGAGAACCTTCGCCTAGAAGCTTATGAGAACTCCAGAATTTACAAGGAAAAGATGAAGGCTATACATGATCAGCATATCAAGAAGAAAGAGTTCCTACCTGGAGATTTTGTCCTCCTTTACAAATCTCGACCAAGGCTCATGCCAGGTAAGTTGAGATCAAAATCGGAAGGTCCATACAGACTAGAGAAGGCTGAGCCGTACGGAGTTTATCACCTAAGCCATCCGTCAAACTCTGACCTTATTAAAGTTAATGGACAACGCCTGAAGCTGTACCATGGTAAGAAGGTGCAGAAAAACAAGGAGCTTGAGATTTTCCGCTTGGAAGATCCCCACATAGCAGCAGATTGAGCTAGTGGAGCGTCCAACTTACGGACGTTAAAGCAAAGTGCTAGGTGGGAGACAACCCACCATGGTATGATCGTTCTTTTCTTTGTTTTTCCTATTCAATAACTCTTCTCTTTATTAGTACTTTTGTGCATTTGCATTTACATGTCTTTATATTTCTTCCATTTACAAAAAAAAAAAAAAAATTTCGCTACGCGACGCGATCGCATCAGCGACGCGTCTGCGTCGCAAGAGGAGTGAAGAAAAAAAATAAATGAATAGAGAGTCACGTTGGAGCATGGCAGGAGGCGTGCCAATGGCACAAATCGACCCACGCAACCGCGTCACTGACGCGTCCGCCTCGCATGGGAACCATGGCCTTCCACGCGACAGCGTGCTCCACGCGGTCGCGTGCCCTGAATTTCCGACGTAAAAGGGTGCACACTGAAATATTGTGCAAGAGTAATGCTGGATTGGTGCTGGAAGCACAATCCTTAACACGCGACCGCGTCACCAACGCGGCCGCGTCATCCATCTTTTGACGCACCCTCACGCGATCGCGTGACCCACGCGATCGCGTCACCCCAATTTGGCAATTGAATCGTTTTGAACAGAGAGTTGTGCTGGTGCGAGGCCGCACTCGCGCCAGACGCATAACATGGGTCATGCAACCGCGTGACCGATGCGATCGTGTCACCACACTGGAAGCGCACCCACGCGAATGCGTGCCCCACACGGCCGCGTCGTATGCGCCGCACAGCTCAACCTAACTTACCAGATTATCTTATCTTTCTCTCTTCCAAATCCTAATTTTCCTTTTCCCTCCTTATTCCTTCTTTCCCCCTTCCTCTTTCTATCTCACCTTTCACTCTCTATCTCTTTCACCTCCATTAACAAGGTTTTATTCTCTTATCCCCTCCCTCTTCCTATCATTCTTATTATTCTATAAATATTTTCTTCTCTTTTCTTTCTCTTTTCATTATTCATATTTTCCTTCTTTTTCTTTCCCTTTTTACATGGTGTTAGAAATTTTCTTTTGAGTCATCATCTCTCATTATATGCTTGTGGATTGTTGCAAATTGTTTGACATTTATTCTATTTAAGGGATTGCTTGCATGTTCATCTTTATATTTTCTATACCTTATTCACCATGCATGCTATGTGTTTGTAAAAATGCTCATATGGCGTTATGCACTTCTCTATGTTGTTATACATTTCAATGCTTGCTTTTCACAACTTTCCCTTATTATTTTATTAATTGAATTTAATTGTCAATACAAACGTGATGGTTTGTTACGAATTATTGCTTGGTCTATGCTACTCATGCCCTTTGCCAGCATGCCAATAAACACCTTGCATTCACTTGTTTTTATCTGCACTAGCTATTTTCCATTGATGGCTTTTCATATGTACTCGAGAGCATGTGTTAATGTCATTTACATTTTACTGTGCCCCCTTCAACCTCTTTTCCGTTTCCTTCCTTGCTGTCTATCTCTTTGAATTTAATTTACTTTCTCTTCCCTTCTTTCAGGATGGCCACCAAGAAAGGAAAGGAGAAAGCAACTTCCAAACCACCAGCTAGAAGAGGAACTAAAAGAGCATTAGTGGCAGAGCCTTCTTCAACTGCAGTCAAGCCCTCAACAAAAAGAGTTAAGAGGATAATAAAGGTTGATGAAAAGGAGAAAGCCTTTCCAACAAAAGACACTGCGCGATTTTTCAATCGCTACTGTGAGCAGATGTTTCCTATCCTGCCAGAAAGGAATTATAACAATGAATACCTTCTTATCCTCCCGCCCAATATTTCTACCTTTGTTGAGCCGCAAATTTAACGACGACATTGGGGTTTCCTACGGAGACAGCCAAGGCAGGTCAATCTTTCTTGGGTAGTTGAGTTCTACTCCAACTTCTACATGCCGACCCTGCAGTCTGTTTATGTCCGGCAGAAGCAAGTCTCCATCACAAAAGAGGCCATTCAACAAGCTCTGAATCTTCCTCCTATTCCAGAAGGAATGGACGCCTTTCAAGAAGCCAAACTTAAGCGCCAGAGGTACCAATTTGACTGGGACTCCGTTCTCGGAGTCATCGCATTACCTGGCAGTCCTTGGATCTATGGATACCACCGTACCCGCCCTAAGAGAATCTTGGCTTCAGCACTCACCTTGGAGGATCGCGTATGGGCACAGATCATGTCTCATTACGTCTTCCCGAGCACCCACGAGTCCTCCTTCACTGCGGACATGGCTGTTCTACTATGGTGCATCCTTACAGACCAACCTCTGAATCTCTCAAGACATATCCGGAATGCTATGGGACACGTACAAATTGCGGGCAATTTACCTTTCCCCGCTATGGTCTCAGATCTTGTCTCAGCAGCCGGAGTCTCCTACAGAGCTGGGGACACCAAAGCCGTGCTTCCACGGGATGATCAGTATGTCCCTAACGGGAAATACCTCAGACTTCCAGCAGCCACTACAAATCTTCCTACTGCTCCAGTTGAAGACAATCCTCCTTCAACACCACAAGCACCTACAACTGATGCATTGCTCCAGCAGATAATCGAACGGTTGGATCGGCAAGAACAGAAAGCTAAGAAACGAGCGCCGATTCAAACACCTCAAGGAGCTACTCAAGGGACACTTCAAGGAATCGGATACCCCGGACTCCACTTCTTTCACCAGCACAGGGAGCCATGACGGCCCCGACTGTGGAGATACTGCTACCAGCCCACCCCTGTTCCTAACAGATGGCACCGAGGACAGTGCAAAGCCTTAAATGTGGGGAGGTCGGTCAGTACCTGACTTCCGGAGGTAATTTCTCTTCTCTAGCACCAATAATTAGGATATGTTAGTTAGATTTTCTTTCCTTTATAAAATAGAATAAATTGCATAGGTTAGGATAGTTGCATGCATGTTCTACTTGATTGAAAAGACAATAAGTTTCTTTTAAGACTCTATCTTTGGAACAAAATTTCACTAATTTTTCAAAAATTTTTACGATAAATTTGCTTGAGTTGTATTTGGAACATAATATTTGAGCTAAAGAATACACAACCTGTGAAAGATTTGAGCCTTTATGTATGGTTACATTATTTAACCATAATTATTTTATTTCTGTGTGTTTACTTCTCTATGATTGTGATCTATATTTTGTTTTATCTTATATGTCCAATATTTATTATATTTACATGCTTGCACATGATTGAGGCCATTATTTGTTTAAACTCACTTATCCAAATTAAGCCTACCCTTTTAAATTACCTTTGTTAACCACTTTGAGCGTTTAAATCCCATTTGTTCGATATTTTACCACATTACTAACCTTAAGCCGAAAAACAATTGTATATCTCAAATTGAATCTTTGGTTAGCTTAAGATAGAATTGTGTGTGCTAGTTAAGTATAGGAAATTGTGGGAACAAAAGTTATTAAGGGAATGTGTCATGAAAATTTAAGGGGAATTTGGATACCTACTCATGTGAAAATATAAGAATGAAAAATCTATGTGCATTGATAAGCTTTATTTATTTTAATGAAAAAAATGAAAAATTAATAAATAAGGGGACAAAATTACCCCAATGTTAAATTCAAAATTCGAAGATCAGTGCACATATGATATAATCAAAATACTAAGTTGATACATGAGTAGGGATTGAAAAAGGGAACTCTGGGTAGCTAGGTATAAACTTTAAAGATTACATTAAGTGAATACAAGTTAGGTTGGAGCTTGGGTTAATTAAAGATTCAATTTATTAGCTCACTTGACCAAATATACACCCCTACCTATACCTTAGCCCCATTACAACCTTGAAAAGACCTCATGATGTTTGCATTAGTATGTTAACTGATGTTGATTGGTTAGGAGAAGAACAAAAGTTAGAAAGCATGATTAGAGAAAGATAGAGTGATCACCCTATACACTAGAGATTAGAGCGTACATACATTATCAGTGAGGGTTCAATGCTTGAATTTTCATGTTCCCTGCTTTCATCAGCTATCTTCTTGCACTTTTATCTGTTTTATTGTGTAATGATAAAATTAGTGGAATTTGATTTGTAATTGTTTTGAAGAGCTTATTTACTTTTGATCAAGTGGACAAGAATCATATAGTTGCATTTATTTATATACATATAGGCTTGCATTGCATTTCATGAGTTTCTACATTTTCATGCTCATTTCCTTATCTCCTTCAATTAAGCATGAGGACATGCTAATGTTTAAGTGTGGAGAGGTTAATAAACCACTATTTTATGATTTATATTGTGTTTAATTGTGTGGTTTTATCATGATCCTTACCCACTTATTCATTAAATTAGTATGCATTTAGATTTTCTTCCTGAATTTATTACATGTTTGAAAACTGCTTCCTAGAGACTTTAATTATTTATTTTTAATTCTCTTTTATTCCATTCGATGTCGTGATCTGTGTGTTGAGTGTTTCAGACTTTACAGGGCATAAATGAGTTGGAGATTGGAAAGGAAGCTAGCAAAAATGGAAGGAACACAAGAATTTGAGGAGATAACCAGCGAGAAGTGACGCGGTCGCATGACTCACGCGACCGCACGAAGGAGAGCAAATCGCAGTGACGCGGCCGCATGGCTCACGCGGCCGCGCGGATTGGAAAAGCTCAGGCGACGCGGTAGCGTGGACGACGCGAACGCGTGGCAAGGAAAAACGCGAATGACGCGTCCGCATGGATGACGCGATCGCGTGACATGTGCGATCGGCATAATCTGCAGAATTCATTGGGGGCGATTTTGGACCTTAATTTGACCCAATTTTCGGCCCAGAACAGTAGACTAGAGCTGGAGAATATGCAGAAACAAAAAGAGAACAATCATTCTATACAGTTAACAGTTTTTAGATCTAGTTTTACTCCCTTAGGTTTTTCTCTCTAGGTTTTAGAGTTTTAATTTTCAATTGGTCTTAGCATTGGAACATTGAGAAGGGTTATTTCCTCATCAAGACTTCGTCATTCTAGTTCGTTTTCTCAACTTGGTTTTATTCTTCCATGTTCTTTGTTTTGTTCAATTTTGTCATTCAGATACTTTTATGATTATTTAATGCAAGGATTATTTCTTTTTAATTCAATTTCAATTCCAATAATCATGTCTTCTTTTAATTCCCTTTCATGTGTTATGGATTTATTATTTACAATGAGTGAGTAGTTTCTTCACTTGATGGAGAGTTGATTAAAAGGAACTCTTGAGTTGGAAGGATTGAAGGAAAATTTGTAATTGGGTTAACTGTTGGATTGCTATCCTGCCACCAACGCCAATCCCTTTGAATTAAGTGGGTTGCAACTTGTGAACAGATCTAGCATTCCAGCTTGTTTGACTTTCCCTTACTTAGTAAAGGATAACCAAACAGAACAACCATTAATTATAAATTAATCTTACAATCACTCCATCAATAGTAGAAATTCCAACCAATCAACTCCCAGTCAAGGCTTTTATTCATATTATTTAAAATTTCCTCAATTTACATTCCCATTTACTTAGCTCAACTTCTTGGAACATCTGATTAATAAGATAGCGCACTTTTCTGCAACTCATTGGGAGACGACCTGGGACTTAAAACTTCCAGTAATTTTTAATTTAACTCTCTGTGACATATTTCTAAATTGATAGGCAGATTTTCGGTGAGTTAAGAACTATACTTGCAACGTAACCATTTTAATAATTTTTAATTCACCAGCTTCTGCATCTCATTAGATAGCTCATGGCCTTGAATACATTGAACACCATTCTCTCATCATGTAGCTTGAGGGTAAGTTCACCCTTTTGGACATCAATGATGGCTCCAGCAGTAGCTAAAAATGGCCTCCCAAAAATTATTGAAGCCTTAGCTTCTTCCTCCATATCCAACACCACAAAGTCAACATGGAAGATGAAGTCTCCTACTTTCACTAACAAATCTTCTACTATTCCATGAGAGAATTTGAATGATCGATCTGCCAATCGGAGGGCCATTCTTGTTTGTTTGGCTTCCTCAATCTTCATTCTTTTCATCATTGTCAAGGACATCAAATTTATACTAGCTCCAAAGTCACATAAGGCTTTTTCAACTGTTATTTTCCCTATGATGCAGGGAATTTGGAAGCTTCCTGGGTCCTTCAATTTTTAAGGTAGCTTGTATTGGATGATAGCACTACATTCCTCAGTTAATACCACAGTTTCATCATTCCTCCAGCTTCTCTTCTTGGTCATTAATTCCTTTAGAAACTTAGCATAGAGTGGCATTTGCTCTAGTACTTCAACCAAGGGAATGTTGATCTGAAGTTTCTTGAAAATCTCCAAAAATTTGGAGAATTGGCTGTCCTTTGCATTCTTCATTAGGCGCTGAGGGTAAGGAGCCTTTGGGACATATAGCCTTAGAACTTCTTTTTCTTCTGATGGATTGGGAGCAGGTGTTTGTGCTTCTTCCTTGTCATCTGAACTACCCTCTGCTTTCTCCTCGTGAGTCTCCCTTGAATTCTCTGTCAATTCCCTTCCACTTTTGAGGGTAATAGCTTTGCATTCCTCTCTTGAAGTTATCTTGGTGGAATTACCGGAACTGTAGCCAGGGGCTTGCTTGGACAAGTATCCAACTTGTGCTTCAATTTTTTGAGTGGCAGCATCTTGATTTTGCAGATTGGATCTTACTTCTTCCCTGAATTTTTTTATGTCTTCAGACTCCTTGCAAAGATTTGCAAGCATAGCTTCCATTTTGGACATTCTATCATCATCATGTAGTGATGGTTGGTTGGAATTGGGGTGTTGAGAGTGGTTATTGTATTTTTGGTATGGTGGCTATGAATAAATATTTTGTGTGGTTTGGTATGGTCTTTGGTTGGAATGTTGGTGAGTGGAGTTGTTATACTGGTTTGAGTTATGGGGACTGTAGTCTTGGCCTTGGTTTTGTTGGTTTCCCCACCGAAAGTTTGGGTGGTTCCTCCAACCTGGGTTATAGGTTTTAGAATATGGATCGTGAGCTTGCCTAGATGAATTTCCAAGGTAATTAGCTTCCTCCCAGTTAACTCCTTCTTCTGTTTCCAACTCTCCTTGAGGTGATGGTTGAGTGTAGATGGCTTCTCTATTTGCCTGGTCAATTCAGCCAGTTGCTTGGTGATCATCTTATTCTGGGCCAGGATTGCATCCATATGGTTTAACTCCATGACTCCCCTGTTGTTGCTTCTGTCTGAGGCATAAAAATACTCATTGTCAGCCACTGTCTCTATAACATCAATGGCTTCTTCAATGGTCTTCTTCTTGTTAAAGGAACCTCCAGATGAGTGGTTTACATCTTTCTTTGATTCACAATTCAGTCCTTCATAAAAGATATGAAGTTGCACCCACTCATTGAACATATCAGGGGCATTTCCTTGTCAAATCTTTGAACCTCTTCCATGCTTCATAAATAGTCTTACCATCCTGCTGTCTGAATGTCTGCACTTCAGTTCTTAGCCTGTTTACTTTTTGTGGAGGGTAGAACCTTGCTAAGAATTTATTCACTACATCTTTCCAAGTTGTCAATCTTTCCTTGGGAAATGATTTTAACCATTTTGATGCCTTGTCCCTCAAAGAAAATGGAAACAGTAACATTCTATAGGTATCAGGATGAACACCATTAGATTTAACTGTGTCACATATCCTTAGGAATTTAGTGAGATGCTCATTAGGGTCCTCTTGGGCACTCCCTCCAAAAGAACAGTTGTTCTGGACTAAAGTTATGAGCTGAGGCTACAATTCGAAATTATTAGCATGGATAGTTGGCTTTTGAATGCTGCTACCACATTTTCTTGGGTTTGGATTGATGTAGGAGCCTAGAACTCTCCTCTCTTGTCCAGCAGGGTTGGCTGCTCCTCCTCTGGCATGATTGTTCACCTCTCCTTCATGATGGTTTTCTATATCATCCTCCATGGTTATATCCAAGTCTTCCTCCTCTTCTTCTGCACCAACAGCCCTCTTTCCTCTTGCTTCCTTCCTTAATCTCAGGAAGGTTCTTTCTGGTTCACTGATGAGCGGATAATTTATACGCTTTTTGGCATTATTTTTAGTATGTTTTTAGTATATTTTAGTTAGTTTTTATTATGTTTTTATTAGTTTTTAATTAAAAATCACATTTCTAGACTTTACTATGAGTTTGTGTGTTTTTCTGTGATTTCAGGTATTTTCTGGCTGAAATTGAGGGACCTGACCAAAAATCTGATTCAGAGGCTGAAAAAAGACTGCAGATGTTGTTGGATTCTGACCTCCCTGCAGTCAAAGTGGATTTTCTGGAGCTACAGAAGCCCAATTGGTGCGCTCTCAATTGCGTTGGAAAGTAGACATCCTGGGCTTTCCAGAAATATATAATAGTCCATACTTTGCTCGAGATTTGATGGCCCAAACTAGCATTCTAAGTCAGCATAAAAATTCTGGCGTCAAAACGCCAAAACTGGCATGAAAGCTGGAGTTAAACACCCAAACTGGCACAAAAGCTAGCATTTAATTCCAAGAAAAGTCTCTACATGTGAAAGCTTCAATGCTCAGTCCAAACACACACCAAGTGGGCCCGGAAGAAGATTTCTGCATTAATTACCTATTTCTGTAAACCCTAGGCTACTAGTTTTCTATAAATAGGACCTTTTGCTAGACTTTTAGACATATACTTTTGATCTTGGAATACTTTTCATCTTTGGGAGGCTGGCCATTCGGCCATGCCTAGACCCTCTTGTTCTTATGTATTTTCAACGGTGGAGTTTCTACACACCATAGATTAAGGTGTGGAGTTCTGCTGTTCCTCATGAATTAATGCAAAGTACTATTATTTTTCTATTCAATTAACGCCTACTTCTTCTCTAAGATATACACTCGTTCTTCAACTTGATGAATGTGATGATTCGTGACACTCATCATCATTCTCACCTATGAACGCGTGCTTGACAATTACTTCCGTTCTACTTGCAATAGCTTGAGTGCGTATCTCTTAGCCTCCTGGTTCATGACGCATGGTTGCCTCGCCTGACAATTGAGCCTTCCATTCCATGAGATCAGAGTCTTCGTGGTATAGGCTAGAATCAATTGGCATCATTCTTAAGATCCGGAAAGTCTAAACCTTTTCTGTGGTATTCCGAGTAGGATCTGGGAAGGGATGACTGTGACGAGCTTCAAACTCGCGAATGTTGGGCATAGTGACAGACGCAAAAGGATCAATGGATCCTATTCCAACATGATCGAGAACCAACAGCTGATTAGCCGTGCGGTGACAGCGCATTTGGACATTTTTCACTGAGAGGACGGGAGGTAGCCATTGACAATGGTGAAACCCAATATAAGCTTGCCATGGAAAGGAGTATGAGTGATTGGATGAAAACAATAGGAAAGCAGAAGTTCAGGAGGAACAAAGCATCTTCATACGCTTATCTGAAATTCTCAACAATGAATTACATAAGTATCTCTATCTTATTTTATGTTATATTTATTTTTTAAATATCTTAAACTCCATAACCTTTTGAATTCACCTGACTGAGATTTACAAAATGACCATAGCTTGCTTCAAGCCGACAATCTCCGTGGGATCGACCCTTACTCATGTAAGGTTTATTACTTGGACGACCCAGTGCACTTGCTGGTTAGTTGTGCGGAGTTGTGACAAAGAGTTGAGATTACAATTGTGCGTACCAAGTTGTTGGCGCCATTGATGATCACAATTTCGTGCACCAAGTTTTTGGCGCCGTTGCCGGGGATTGTTCGAGTTTGGACAACTGACGGTTCATCTTGTTGCTCAGATTAGGTAATTTTATTTTATGCTTTTTACTTTTTATTTTTCAAAAAATTTCAAAAAAGAATGTATTTCTATTCTGTTCTTCAGAGTTTTTAAGAATGAATTCTAGAGATTCATGATGATTTGTTGAAGTCTGGCTGGCTGTGAAGCCATGTCTAATCTTTTGGACTGAGGTTTCAACTTATCATCACAAGAGCTTGTTGATTTCTATCAATCTTGCTATTCAATGTAATGATCTACTAAAGCTTGGCTGGCCATTGGCCATGTCTAGTGTTTTGGACCGAAGCTTTCACTGAAAGCTTGGCTGGCTAGTAAGCCATGTCTAATTCCTGGACCGGAGTTTTAACATTGCATGATTCCTGGAATTCTTATTAAAAATTTTGAATTTCTTTATTTTCTTTTCCAAATAATTTTCGAAAAATCACAAAAAAAATTATAAAATCTTAAGATCAAAAATATTTTATGTTTCTTGTTTGAGTCTAGTGTCTAATTTTAAGTTTGGTGTCGATTGCATGTCTTTATTCTTCTTGCATTTTTCGAATATATGCATTATGTTCTTCATTAATCTTCAAGTTGTTCTTGATGATTTCCTTGCTCTGATCTTTAAATTCTCTTGTTTTGTGTGTTTTATTGTTTTTTTATATGTACTCTAAATTTGTTAGTGTCTCTAATATGAAAATTTCTAAGTTTGGTGTCTTGCATGCATTGTTTATTTGATCTTAGTTTTACATGATTAGTTTTATTTTGTTGGTTCTCATCATTAAAAAAAAATTTCAAAATTATGTCTTTTCAAGTCAATAATACAGAGAATTGAAGATTCAGAATAGTCAGCAGAGGAATTACACAGAAAAAGCTGGGCGTTCAAAACACCCAATGAGGAAGGAAAACTGGCGTTTAAACGCCAGTCAGGGTACCTGGCTGGGCGTTAAAAGCCAAAAAAGGTAGTATTTTGGGCGTTAAATGCCAGAATGGATACCATTCTGGGCGTTTAACGCCAGGATGGCATAAGAGGGAAGATTTTGTTTTTTAAATCAAATCTTTTTTAAACTTTCATAATTTTTCAAAATCAAATTTTTTTTCAAATCATATCTTTTCAATCATATCTTTTCAAAATCAATTTCTTTTCATTTTTTTTCGAAAATCCTTGCTACAATTCATGATTTAATTCAAAATTTTCAAGTTGTTACTTGCCTATTAAGAAAGGATCAAATTTTAAATTCTAGAATCATGTCTTTTAATTTCTTGTTAGTCAAGTAATCAACTTTAATTTTAAAACTTTCTTTATTTAATTTGATTTTCAATCATATCTTCTCAATCACATCTTTTTCAAAATAATTTTCAATCATATCTTTTTGATTTCTAATTTCAAAATCTTTTTCAAAATCACCTAACTACTTTCTCAACTTTAATTTTCGAAAATCATCAATCAATTTTTCAAAATTTCTTTCGATTATTTCAAAATCTTTTTAAATTTAATTTCGAAAATTCTTCCCCTCTTCTCACATCCTTCTATTTAAGGACTAGCACTCTTCCTCAATGTGCAATTCGGACTCCCTCTCTCTATAAGTTTGAATTCTCTCCTCTCTACCTCCTCCTTTTATTCTTCTTTTCCTCTGACATCTCAAAGAATCTCTATACTGTGACATAGAGGATTCCATACTTTCTTCTCCTCTCTTTCATATGAGCAGGAGCAAGGACAAAGACATTCTTGTTGAAGCTGATCCTGAACCTGAAAGGACCTTGAAGAGAAAGCTAAGAGAAGCTAAAGTACAACTCTCTGGAGAGGACCTAACAGAAATTTTCAAACAAGAAGAAGCCATGGCAACCGAAAACAACAATGCCAACAACGTAAGGAAGGTGCTTGGTGACTTTACTGCACCTACTCCTAACCTCTATGGGAGAAGCATCTCAATCCCTGCCATTGGAGCAAACAACTTTGAGCTTAAGCCTCAATTAGTTTCTCTAATGCAACAGAATTGCAAGTTTCATGGACTTCCATTAGAATATCCTCATCATCTAATGAGGAACCATGGGAATATGAGGCTCACACTGAGACCATAGAGATTCCATTGAATTTACTTCTGCCATTCATGAGCTCTGATGAGTATTCTTCCTCTGAAGAGGATGAAGATGTTACTGAAGAACAAGTTGCTAAGTACCTTGGAGCAATCATGCAGTTAAATGCCAAGTTATTTGGCAATGAGACTTGGGAGGATGAACCCCCCTTGCTCACCAAAGAACTGGATGACTTGACTAGGCAGAGATTACCTCAAAAGAGACAGGATCCTGGAAAGTTCTCAATACCTTGTACCATAGGCACCATGACATTTGAGAAGGCTCTGTGTGACCTAGGGTCAATGACATTGGGATTTTTTTCAGTAAAGAAGTTCATAAAAACAGTCGCGTTGTAGATATAGTCTCTAAACCGACAGAAATCCCTTCGTACAAACATTTTGGTTGTCAAAAGTAACAAACCCCTTTAAAATTGATAACCGAGTATTTAAACCTCGGGTCGTCTTCTCAAGGAATTGCAGAGAAGTATGTTCTTATTATTAGTTATGGAGACTGTGAATTTGGGGTTTTGAGAATAGGGAGCAAGTAATTTAAATTGCAATTAAAATAAATAAATAACTGTAAAATAAACTTTTGACAAGGTATGAGAAATTGGAAGTCCTATCCCAGTTATCCTTATCAACAATAATGAAAATTGACTCTTGATTCCACTTAGTTAACCTTTACTAGAGCAAGGGAAGGTCAAGTGACTAATTAGTTTGATCTTCAAATCCTAGTTAATCCCTAAGGAAAGATTGGGATTATCGAAGTTCAGTTCAATTAGCAAAGATAACAATTATCACTTATGTTGAGTTAAGATAACTCCTGAGTTACTAATTTCTTAACCAAAGCCAAGAATGTAGAAAGCTAAATTAAAATCATAAATATCTGGAATACCTCAAATAAAATACATTCAAAGCAGTAAAATTTAACATGGAAAAGTTCATAAGCCAATTGGGCAACATAAATCAAATACAAATAAAAGCATTAGAGTCAATAAAAATAGAAGCGAAAGTAAATAGAAAGGGACATTGAACCTGGGATCGAGAGTCACTCCTAAAACTAAGAGAAGTCCTAAATCCTAATCCTAAGAAAGAGAGAGGAGAGAACCTCTCTCTCTAAAACTACATCTAAAACATGAAAAGTGAATTATGAGAGCCTTCCTTTGAATGGATGCATTCCTACACTTTATAGCCTCTAATCTGTGTATTTTGTACTTGGATCTGGGCCAAAAGGGCTTCAGAAACCGCTGGGGGCGTATTCTGTGAATTCTGGTACGTGGCCTTTGTCACGTGTCCGCGTGGGTCACGCGGTCACGTCATTCGGAGCATTTCCTAACCACGCGGTCGCGTCAGTCACGCGTCCGCGTCATATATGTTCTGCTTAAGGCACGCGGTCGCGTCAGTCATGCGGCCGCGTCGCTGCTTCTTTGCTTCTGGCACGCGATCGCGTCAGTCATGCGATCGCGTGGATGCCAGTTCCTTCAGGAACTCCGTTTCGCACTTCCCTTCCATTTTTGTACGTTTCCTTTTCCATTCTTTAAGTCATTCTGCCTTGGAAAATCTAAAATTACTCAACACACTAATCATGACATCGAATGGAAATAAAGGTAGTTAAAATAATTAATTTTAAAGCTTAGGAAACATGTTTTTCACATACATCACATAATAAGGAAGGGAAAGTAAAACCATGCAATTAATGTGAATAAGTGGGTGAAGAGTTGATAAAATCCACTCAATTAAGCACAAGATAAACCATTAAATAATGGTTTATCAACCTCCCCACACTTAAACATTAGCATGTCCTCATGCTAAGCTCGAGAGAACTATAAAAGAATGAAGAGGAAATTAGTAACAAATGTTTTGGTTGTCCCAAGTAACAAACCCCTTTGAAATTGATAACCGAGTATTCAAACCTCGGGTCGTCTTCTCAAGGAATTGCAAGGAAGTATGTTCTTATTATTGGTTATGAGTTTTGTAAATTGGGGGGTTTTGGAGCTTGGGCAATGAGCACAGATATATTTAAATAACAAATAAATAAATAAATAACTGTAAAATAAACTTTTGGCAAGGTATGAGAAATTGGAAGTCCAGTCTAGTTATCCTTATCAATGATGATGAAAACTGAATCTTAATTCCACTTAGTTAACCTTTGCTATAACAAGGGAAGGTCAAGCGACTAATTAGTTAGATCTTTGAATCCTAGTTAATTCCTAAGAAAAGATTGGGATTATTGAAGATCAATTCAATTAGCAAGGATAACAATTATCAATTATGCTATTGAGTTGGATAATTCCTGAGTTACTGATTTCTTAACTAAGACCAAAAGGGAAAATATCTAAATTAAATTAAAAGCATTCATATAAATAAAGCAAAGCAAAATTAAGTCTGAAAATACCTCGAATTGCATTCACAAAAGAACTTAAATCTGACATACAAATTAAATTGGAGAAATAAATAAAAAGAACATTGAACCTGAGATTGAGAGTCACTCCTAAAACTAAGAGAAGTCCTAAATCCTAATCCTAAGAGAGAGGAGAGAACCTCTCTCTCTAAAAAACTACATCTACTCCTAAAAATTGTGAATTATGAGAGACTCCTCATGAATGGATGCATTCCCCCACTTTATAGCCTCTAATCTGTGTTTTCTGAGCTGCAAACTGGGTCAGAAACAGCCCAGAATTCGCTGGTCCTGAATTCAACCACGCTGGATTTCCGTCACTGCAATGCGGCCGCATGGGTCATGCAGTCGCATCACCTAGCATCAGGGTAACTATGGCATATTATATATCAAATCGAAGCCCCGGACGTTAGCTTTCCAACGCAACTAGAACCGTGTCATTTGGACCTCTGTAGCTAAAGTTATAGCCGTTTGAGTGCGAAGAGGTCAGGCTGGACAACTTAGCAGTTTCTCCAACTTCTTGTATTCCTTCCACTTTTGCATGCTTCCTTTCCATCCTCTGAGCCATTCCTGCCCTGTAATCTCTGAAATCACTCAACACACATATCAAGGTATCTAATGGTAATAAGAGAGGATTAATATTAGCAATTATAAGTCCAAAGAAGCATGTTTTCAATCAAAGCACATAATTAGGAAGGCAAGTGTAAAACCATGCAAATAGTATGAATAAGTGGGTAAAGAGTTGATAAAAACTACTCAAATGAGCACAAGATAAACCATGAAATAGAGGTTTATCAACCTTCCCACACTTACATTAGCATGTCCTCATGCTAAGCTCAAGAGAAACTATAAAGAAATGAAGAGGAATGGTAGAATGTATGAAATGCAGCCTATGTATATGAAAATGCAACTACATGCTAAGATGTTTCTACCTACTTGGTTAAAAATAAACAAATCTTTCAAGAACAAATATGAACTGGATTTCACTAATTCAAATCATAAAAATGAAGCACAAATAGACTTGTAAGAAGAAAATAGCTTATGAAAGCAGGGAACACGGAATTGAGCATCGAACCCTTACTGGTAGTGTATACACTCTAATCACTCAGGTGTTTAAGGTTCGATCTCTCAATTCTCTACTAACCTTGCTTTCTAAGGCTTGCTCTTCATCTAACAATCAACACAAATTGAATGCACAGATACACATATCAAGAGGTCTTTTAAGGGTTGTAATGGGGTTAGGGTCAAGGTAGGATTGTATTTGGCCAAGTGGACTAAAATCTGAATCCTTAATTAACTTAAACTTTCAACCTAACTTAAACAATCCATGTAATCATAATACAAAAACCTAACTGTCCATTAACCATGTTTTCCATGTATTCATGCATTCAAATTTCAAGTGCAGTACATATGCATTGCTTTCAACACTTAACTTTGGGGCATTTTGTCCCCTTTTACTTATTTGCTCTTTTTCTTTTCTTTTTCTCACACTTTTTCTTCTTCTTTTCCTTTTTTTTTATATTATATATATTTTTTTCTTTTTTTTTCAATGCATATGGTTAAATTATTGAATGCATGAACATGTCCTAAACATTTCTTTCACAAGTTCTTCAAAATTCTAACATACTCAATTCTCAAACCAAATATTTTCAATCTCAATTTTCCCACACTTAAATTATAAGCACTCTCACTAGTCTAAGCTAACCAAGGATTCAAATTAAGGACATTATTGTTTTCCGCTTAGAGTTAGTGATGAGCTAAAGTAAAGAACAAAGGGGTAAAATAGGCTCAAAATTGGTTTGCAATGGATAATGAAAGGGTTAAGGCCATATGGGTGTGTAAGCTCAGTGAAATAAGGCCTCAATCATGTAAGTGTATGCATACATCAAATAATAGAAATATAGAATTAAGCAAGACAAAGATCACAATTTTAGAGAGAAAAATACACACTTCAAAAATAAAATATTGGTTGAAAAATGCAACCAATTCAAATAGGCTCAAAATCTCACAGGTTTTTGTGTGTTCGAGTTCTAAATCATGTTCCAGTATAATATCACTTCAAACAAGTGTAACATTAAATTTTATTCAAATTAGTGAAATACTCTTAAAAGGTTTCTTGAAAAAGAAAATATTACTTCAACCAAGTGGTAAAGTATGCAAAAAAATTCAAATAATCATGCAATTAAATATGCAAATGCAGCAATTAACAAAGAAAATATTGGTGTTGAAAAGAAGGTAACTAACCCCTGGAAGTTGGTATCGACCTCCCCACACTTAAAAATTGCACCGTCCTCGGTGTATGCTGAGATATGCAGGTGGACGGGTTGTTCCAACTGATGCTTTTCTTCAAAGAATGTGCAGATGGACTTGTTTGTCTCCCCTTTTAGAAGTGTCTCCCTTTTGCCGTCTTCAATGGCCAGCCTGAAAGAAGAGAAAAAGAAGAAAAGTAACCCAAAAGATAGAAAATAAATAAAATATGGGTGTTAATGCCAGATGATAAAGGTCTCATTTACATGGAAGCTTCAACATGTACGTGAGAAAACAATAGAAGCTATGGCATACCAGTGGTGCAAAATTTGCAACAATGGGGAAGAGAGTGGGTAATGAAAGACAATGTAAGTGCATGTCAATGCAAAAGGAATATCAGTAATATAAAAATTAGCATTGATTTAAATAATATTACCCAATCAGAATAAAACAAGTCATGAAGCACCCAAAATAATTCAAGAGAAAATGCAACAGTTAAATAAGAAAATTTTAACACCAAAGGAGAAATAATTAATTTTAGAAAAGAAAATAAAAATATGCACAAAATTAAGATGCAATGAATTAAATATGCAAATAAATTAAGTAAAATAAAATGGAGGTGAAAGAAAATAAGAAAGGAAGAAGAAAGAAATAAGAAAAGATAAGAAAAATAAGGATTAGAGAAGAAAAGATAAAAAATTTGGCTGATCTGGATATTCTGTGCGCCGCTTGTGACGCGGACGCGTGAGTGACGCGGTCGCGTGGTGCACGATAAGGTCAGGCGACGCGGACGCGTGGGTCACGCGATCGCGTGACCTGATTTGTGCGATTGGCTCGAGTACAGCCTTGCGTTCGCGCAACTCTGTTTAAATACATATTGCCAAAAATCTGGGTGACACGATCGCGTGGGGCATGCGATCGCGTGAGTGGCCCTATTTTCAATATGACGCGGACGCGTGGGGCACGCGTTCGCGTGGGAGGGCTTGGGCTTCCAGCACGAGTCCAGCCCAACTCCAGCACAACTTTCATCCATGCACCATTTTGACGTCGATTTTCAGGTCACGTGGCCGCGTGGGTGACACGGTCGCGTGGGAGGCCAAAGTTCCCATGTGACGCGGACGCGTCGGCGACGCGGTCACGTGGGTCGATTTGTGCCACTGGCACGCCTCCAGCCACGCTCCAGCGTGACTCTCTGTTCGTTTTTATTTTCTCCCCTCTCCTTGCGATGCGGGCGCGTCGCTGATGCGGTCGCGTCGCGTGGCATTTTTTTTTAATCTGAAAAGAAAATGCAGAATGCAGTGTTAAGATGAATGTGATGCAAAACTCCAGGTTCAATAAAATAAAATAAAACTCAAAAACAAATAAAACTAAATAAAAATGAAAAAGAAACGATCATACCACGGTGGGTTGTCTCCCACCTAGCACTTTTAGTTATTGTCCTTAAGTTGGACATTTGGGGAATCCTTTGTTATGGTGGCTTGTGCCTGAACTCATCCAGGAATCTCCACCAATGTTTATGATTCCAATGTCCTCCGGGATCCCAAACTAGGCGCAGAAAGCCTTCAAGTAAGTTAAAGTATGTGACAAGGCCCCAAGAGTGCTGATTTCTAGATTGGATTCCGGGGTCCCAAATCTTGCTTTTGCACCCGTCTTCTTGTTGATCATCGTGATTCCATCCGGGTGGTAGGCAATCTGAATTCTCACTAAAGCGTCCAAACAACTTCCTAGACCCATTCAGTTGAGCTTTACACCAACCTTTGCATTTAAACTTAAAGCTTCTAACCATGATGAACCTTGCAGGATAATTCTTACCACCGACCATCTTCCTCTTACTCTTAATGCCACAAAGAGCTCTAAGTTGACCATCCGTCTCTAGTAATCCATATTCAAGTGGGATTAGAAAGCTAAGGGATATGAAATTTACCCACTTGAATGTTGTGAAGGATGATGGCAACTTAGGGGGAGGGATTTCCAACAACTTTGGCAAGGTAATTTCAAACTCCACTCCCTTGTGCTCTTCTTTGACATCTTCTACCTCTTGATCAACCTCTACAAAATCTTCAACCATGATCTGCCTTGGAGGTTGTACAATCTTCTCAACATCAACATCAAACACCGTGGAAGGAGGCTCTGTGACTGGACTTTCCAATGGAGGTACATCATCTCTTAAGTCTGCAACCACTTCTTCCTTTTTAATAATTGCTGCTTTGTCCAGTTGTTAAAGTATGAAATCGTACTCATCCTCGATGTTTTTCTTCCCATGACAACTCCTTTCAACTATTCTTTCATCTTCAAGGGTCTCTCCTACCCTTACCCGTAGGGCCTCCTCTAGCTCTTTATGAAGTATGGATTCTGCCAAAATAAGAAAGGAGGTGAAAGAAAATAAGAAAGGAAGAAGAAAGAAATAAGAAAAGATAAGAAAAATAAGGATTAGAGAAGAAAAGATAAGAAATTTGGCTGATCTGGATATTCTGTGCGCCGCTTGTGACGCGGTCGTATGAGTTACGCGGTCGCGTGGTGCGCGATAAGGTCAGGTGACGCAGACGCGTGGGTCACACGATTGCATGGCCTGTTTTGTGCGATTGGCGTGAGTGCAGCCTCACGGTCACACAACTCTCTGTTCGAAACTCTTTTTGCCAAAATTCTTGGTGACGCGATCGCGTGAGTTGCCTTTCTTTTAAAAATGACGCGGACGCGTGTGGCATGCGTTCGCGTGGTAGGGCTTGGGCTTCCAGCACGAGTCCATCCCAACTCCAGCTCAACTTTCTGCCATACACCCTTTTTACGCCGATTTCAGGTCACGCGGCCGCGTGGCTGATGCGGTCGCGTGGTAGGCTATTTTTCCAAATGATGTGGATGCGTCATCGACGTGGTCGCGCGGAGTCAATTTGTGCTAATGGCGCGCCTCCAGCCACACCTTCGCGTGACTTTCTGTTCAACCTCATTTTCTTCCAAACGCACATACGACGCGGACGCGTCGACGACGCAGTTGCGTCGCGTGCGAAAATTCTTTTTTTTTATCTGAAAAAATGCAGAATGTAGTGTTAATATGAATGTGATGCAAAACTCCAGGTTCAATATAATAAAATAAAATAAAACTCGAAAACAAATAAAACTAAATAAAAATAAAAAATGAACGATCATACCATGGTGGGTTGTCTCCCACCTAGCACTTTTAGTTAAAGTCCTTAAGTTGGACATTTGGTGAGCTCCCTGTTATGGTGGCTTATGCTTGTACTGATCCAGGAATCCCCACCAATGTTTGTACTTCCAGTAACCTCCGGGGTCCCAAACTAAGCATGTAAAGCCCTTAAGAAGCTTCAAACAGATTCTTAGGCTCCCGGGGTAACAAGTGTCAGAGCAGATTCCAGGATCCCAAACTTTACTTTTACACCCGTTTTTGTCTCGATCTGCATTTTTCTAGCCGGGTGAAAGGTGATCTGAATTCTCACTGCAGCGACCAAACAGCTTCCTAGACCCATTCAGTTGAGCTTTATACCAACCTTTGCATTTGAACTTAAAGCTTCCAACCGTGATGAACCTTGCAGGACAATTCTTACCACTGGCCATCTTCCTCTTACTCTTAATATCACAAAGAGCTCTAAGTTGACCATCCGTCTCCAGTAGCCCATATTCAAGTGGGGTTAGAAAGCTAAGGGATATGAATTTTACCCACTTGAATGTTGTGAAGGATGATGGCAACTTAGGGGGAGGCATCTTTAATGGAATTACAAGCTCCACTCCCTTGTGCTCTTTTCTGATAACTATCGCCTCTTTGCAAGCTTCTTCAATTTCAACCTCTTCCTTTTGGCAGCTCTCTTCCAATTCAATCTCCTCTTCATTGCTTTCCAAGGGCATGGGAGGTTGTGCTTCTTCTTCTTGAATCTCCATCACTTGATCAACCTCTTCCAAGTCTTCAACTGTGATATGCCTTGGAGGTTGTACACCCTCCTCAACATCAATTGCAACCGTCTTGGAAGGAGGCTCTATGTTTTGACTTTCCCATGGAGGTTCAGCATCTCCTAAGTCTTCAACCAATTCTTCTTCTTCAATAATCCCGGCTTCCTCTACTTGTTCCAGTACAAAGTCATGCTCCGTACTGTTCACTGGAGTTTCTAGTATCTCCTTCATACTACGTTCTCCATTAGATTGTCCACATGAAGCCATGGGGGTTCCTTGAGTGTCCGAACGTCGGGAAGCTAATTGACTCATTATTGCTTGCCCCAATTGATGAATGGTTGCCTGACATCGATCCACTGTTTCCTTGAGACGATCCTTTGTCTCTTGATGCACTCGGCTTTCATAAATAGGATCATAGTGCTCTTGGATTGATGGATATAGAGATGGTGAATATTGAAGTGGTGGTTCTTGTGAGTAATTGGGTTGGAATTGGGGTGGTTCTATATATGGTTCATATGGCTCATAAGGTGGTTGGTATGGTGGTTGAGGGTTGGGGTTATATGGAAGTGAATGGCAGAAAGGGGCTTGTGAGTATGGTGGTCCAAAGTTATGTTGAGGAAAGGGTTCATAGGCATATGGTGGTGGTTGTTGATAGTCCATTGGAGGTGGTTATTGCCATGAGGGTTGATCAAATCCTTGTGGCTCCTCCCATCTTTGATTGTTCCAACCTTGATGCCTATTTTCATTATAGTTTCCATTCCTTACAACAACATTGGAACCAAACTTGAAACCAAAGGGGTGAGAATTCATTGTATATAATAAAAATTAAAAACAAAAATAAATAAACAACCAAAAGAAATTTTTTTTATTAAATATTTACAATAACCAATAATAAGGCACACGTTTGCAATTCCCCGGCAACGGCGCCATTTTGACATCGGGATTTTTGCCAGTAAAGAAGTTCATAAAAGCAGTCGCGTTGTAGATATAGTCTCTAAACCGACAGAAATCCCTTCGTACAAACGTTTTGGTTATCACAAGTAACAAACCCCTTTAAAATTTATAACCGAGTATTTAAACCTCGGGTCGTCTTCTCAAGGAATTGCAGGGAAGTATGTTCTTATTATTGGTTATGGAGACTGTGAATTTGGGGTTTTGAGAATAGGGTGCAAGTAATTTAAATTGCAATTAAAATAAATAAATAACTGTAAAATAAACTTTTGGCAAGGTATGAGAAATTGGAAGTCCTAGCCCAGTTATCCTTATCAACAATAATGAAAATTGACTCTTGATTCCACTTAGTTAACCTTTACTAGAGCAAGGGAAGGTCAAGTGACTAATTAGTTTGATCTTCAAATCCTAGTTAATCCCTAAGGAAAGATTGGGATTATCGAAGTTCAGTTCAATTAGCAAGAAGTCCTAAATCCTAATCCTAAGAGAGAGAGAGGAGAGAACTTCTCTCCCTAAAACTACATCTAAAACATGAAAAGTGAATTATGAGAGCCTTCCTTTGAATGGATGCATTCCTACACTTTATAGCCTCTAATCTGTGTGTTTTGTACTTGGATCTGGGCCAAAAGGGCTTCAAAAACCGCTGGGGGCGTATTCTGTGAATTTTGGTACGTGGCCTCTGTCACGCGTCCGCGTGGGTCACGCGGTCGCATCATTCGGAGCATTTCCTAGCCACGCGGTCGCGTCAGCCATGCGGTCGCGTCAGTCACGCGTCTGTGTCATATACGTTCTGCTTAAGGCGCGCGGTCGCGTCAGTCATGCGGCCGCGTCGCTTCTTCTTTGCTTCTGGCACGCGATCGCGTCAGTCATGCGATCGCGTGGATGCCAGTTCCTTCAGGAACTCCGTTTCGCACTTCCCTTCTATTTTTGTACGTTTCCTTTTCCATTCTTTAAGTCATTCTGCCTTGGAAAATCTGAAACTACTCAACACACTAATCACGGCATCGAATGGAAATAAAGGTAGTTAAAATAATTAATTTTAAAGCTTAGGAAACATGTTTTTCACATACATCACATAATAAGGAAGGGAAAGTAAAACCATGCAATTAATGTGAATAAGTGGGTGAAGAGTTGATAAAATCCACTCAATTAAGCACAAGATAAACCATAAAATAGTGGTTTATCAGTCAAGCATAAACCTCATGCCTCTCTCTGTAATGGGGAAGCTAGGGATCCTTGAGGTACAAGCTGCAAGAATCTCATTAGAGATGGTAGACAATTCAAGGAAACAGGCTTATGGACTTGTAGAGGATGTCTTGGTAAAGATTGAAGACCACTACATCCCTGTTGATTTCATAATTTTAGACACTGGGAAGTGTATGGATGAATCTATCATCCTTGGCAGACCCTTCCTAGCCACAGCAAAAGATGTGATTGATGTTGAGAGAGGAGAATTAGTCCTTCAAGTGAATGAGGACTCCCTTGTGTTTAAAGCTCAAGGATTTTCCTCTGTAGTCATGGAGAGGAAGCATGAAAAGATTCTCTCAATGCAGAGTCAAACAGAGCCCCCACATTCAAACTCTAAGTTTGGTGTTGGGAGGCCATCATCATGCTCTGAGTATCTGTAAGGCTCTATGAGAGCCCACTGTCAAGCTACTGACATTAAAGAAGCGCTTGTTGGGAGGCAACCCAATTTTATTATATATATTTATTTTCCATTGTTATTTTATGTTTTCTGTAGGTTGATGATCATGTGAAGCCACAAAAATAACTGAAAAAGCAAAAACAGAATGAAAAAGCAGTATTAAAAACAGCACACCCTGGAGGAGAAGCTTACTGGCGTTTAAACAGCACACCTTGAAGGAGAAGCTTACTGGCGCTTAAACGCTAGTAAGGGTAGCAGAATGGGCGTTAAACGCCCAGCCTGGCACCATTCTGGGCGTTTAACACCAGAAATGGGCACAGAGCTGGCGTTTAACGCCAGAAAAGGGCACAGAGCTGGCGTTAAACGCCAGAAAGGGGAGAAAAGATGGCGTTAAACGACAGAATTCGGCAGCAACATGGCGTTTAACGCTAGGATTGGCAAGCAAGGGGCGTTTACACGCTAACATGGTGCAGGGATGAGAAATCCTTGACACCTCAGGATCTGTGGACCCCACAGGATCCCCACCTACCTCTCTCTCTCTCTTTTTCACACCTTTCTATAACTCTCTTTCCCAAATACCCTTCACCAATCACCTCAATACCTCTTCCCCAAAACCCCCTCTCCTATCAAATCCTACCCTCTTCTCCATAATCCCTTCACCAATCCACATCCATCCATTATAAAACCCCACCTACCTCACCATTCAAATTCAAACCACTTTCCCTCCCAAACCCACCCATACATGGCCGAACCCTACCCCTCTCTCCACTCCTATATAAACCCATCTTCACTCATTCATTTTCACACATCATACACACTACTAATCCCCCTTGGACAAACCACAAAACCCCCCTCCATCTCCTCTATTTCTTCCTCTTCTACTCTTTTCTTTCTTCTTTTTCTCGAGGACGAGCAAACCTTCTAAGTTTGGTATAGTAAAAGCTAAAAGCTTTTTATTTTTCCATAACCATTTATGGCACCTAAGGCCAGAGAAACCTCTAGAAAGAGGAAAGGGAATGCAAAAGCTTCCACCTCCGAGTCATGGGAGATGGAGAGATTTATCTCAAGAGTGCATCAAGACCACTTCTATGAAGTTGTGGCCAAGAATAAAATAATCCCCGAGGTCCCTTTCAAACTCAAAATGGGTGAATATCCGGAGATCCGACATGAGATTCGAAGAAGAGGTTGGAAAATTCTCACCAACCCCATTCAACAAGTCGGGATCTTAATGGTTCAAGAGTTCTATGCCAATGCATGGATCACCAAGAACCATCATCAAAGTGTGAACCCGGACCCAAAGAATTGGCTTACAATGGTTCAGGAGAAATGCTTAGATTTCAGTCTGAAAAATGTAAGGTTGGTATTCAACTTGCCCATGATGCAAGAAGATGCACGCCCCTATACTAGAAGGGTTAACTTTGATCAAAGGTTGGACCAAGTCCTCATAGACATTTGTGAAGAGGGCACTCAATGGAAGAGAGATTCAAGAGGGAAGCCGGTTCAACTAAGAAGGCATGACCTCAAGCCTGTGGCTAGGGGATGGTTGGAGTTCATCCAACGCTAAATCATTCCCACTAGCAACTAGTCTGAAGTTACTATAGACCGGGCTATCATGATCCATAGCATCATGATTGGAGAGGAAGTAGAAGTTCATGAGGTTATATCCCTAGAACTCTACAAGGTGGCAGACAAGTCCTCTACTTTGGAAAAGTTAGCCTTCCCTCATCTCATTTGTCACTTCTGCAATTCAGCTGGAATTGACATAAAAGAAGACATCTTCATTGATGAGGACAAGTCCATCACCAAGAAAAGGATGAGCAAACAAGAGATCTCACTCATGGGCAAGAGCATGAGGAAATTCCTCATCATGAAATCCCTGAGATGCCTCAAGGGATGCATTTTCCTCCACAAAACTATTGGGAGCTAATCAACACCTCCCTAGGAGAACTAAGTTCCAATATGGGACAACTAAGGGTGGAGCACCAAGAGCATTCCATCCTCCTCCATGAAATTAGAGAAGACGAAAGAGTCATGAGGGAGGAGCAAAAAAGGCAAGGAAGAGACATTGAGGAGCTTAAGCACTCCATAAGATCTTCAAGAGGAAGAACTAGCCGCCATCACTAAGGTGGACCCGTTCTTTAATTTTCTTGTTCTTTATTTTCTGTTTTTCAAAAATTATGCTTTGTGTTTTATTTATGTTTGTGTCTTTATTACATGATCATTACTGTCTTAGTGTCTATACCTTGAAGCTATGAATGTCCTATGAATCCATCACCTTTCTTAAATAAAAAGTGTTTTAACTGCAAAAGAAAAAGAAATACTAGAATTTTGAATTTTAAAATAGTTTAATTATTTGATGTGGTGGCAATACTTTTTGTTTTCTGAATGAATGCTTGAACAGTGCATGTTTTTGAATTATTGTTTATGAATGTTAAAATTGTTGGCTCTTGAAAGAATAAAAAAAAAGGAGAAATGTTATTGATAATCTGAAAAATCATAAAATTGATTCTTGAAACAAGAAAAAGCAGTGAAAAGCTTGCAGAAAAAAAAGAGAGGCGAAAAAAATAAATAAAAAAAAAGAAAGAGAAAAAAAGAGAAACAAAAAGCAAGCAGAAAAAGCCAATAGCCCTTTAAACCAAAAGGCAAGGGTAAAATAAAAAGGATCCAAGGCTTTGAGCATTAGTGGATAGGAGAGCCCATAGGAATAAAATCCTGGCCTAAGCGGCTAAACCAAGATGTCCCTAACCATGTGCTTGTGGCGTGAAGGTGTCAAGTGAAAAGCTTGAGACTGAGCGGTTAAAGTCGTGGTCCAAAGCAAAAAGAGTGTGCTTAAGAGCTCTGGACACCTCTAATTGGGGACTCTAGCAAAGCTGAGTCACAATCTGAAAAGGTTCACCCAGTTATGTGTCTGTGGCATTTATGTATCCGGTGGTAATACTGGAAAACAAAATGCTTAGGGTCACGGCCAAGACTCATAAAGTCACTGTGTTCAAGAATCAACAAACTGAATTAGGAGAATCAATAACACTATCTAAATTCTGAGTTCCTATAGATGCCAATCATTCTAAACTTCAAAGGATAAAGTGAGATGCCAAAACTGTTCAGAAGCAAAAAAGCTAATAGCCCCGCTCATCTAATTAAGACTGATCTTCATAGATGTTTTTGGAATTCATTGTCTATTCTCTTTTTTTATCCTAATTGATTTTCAGTTGCTTGGGGACAAGCAACAATTTAAGATTGGTGTTGTGATGAGCGGATAATTTATACGCTTTTTGGCATTGTTTTTAGTATGTTTTTAGTATATTTTAGTTAGTTTTTATTATGTTTTTATTAGTTTTTAATTAAAAATTACATTTCTGGACTTTACTATGAGTTTGTGTATTTTCTGTGATTTCAGGTATTTTCTGGCTGAAATTGAGGGACCTGAGCAAAAATCTTATTCAGAGGCTGAAAAAGGACTGCAGATGCTGTTGGATTCTGACCTCCCTGCACTCGAAGTGGAGTTTCTGGAGCTACAATTACGTTGGAAAGTAGACATCCTGGGCTTTCCAGCAATATATAATAGTTCATATTTTGTCCGAGATTTGATGGCCCAAATCGGCGTTCCAAGTCAGCATAAAAATTCTAGCGTCAAAACGCCAGAACTGGCATGAAAGTTGGAGTTAAACGCCTAAACTGGCACAAAAGCTGGCGTTTAACTCCAAGAAAAGTCTCTACATGTGAAAGCTTCAATGCTCAGCCCAAGCACACACCAAGTGGGCCCGAAAGAAAATTTCTACATTAATTACCTATTTCGGTAAACCCTAGGTTACTAGTTTTCTATAAATAGGACCTTTTGCTAGACTTTTAGACATATACTTTTGATCTTGGAATACTTTTCATCTTTGGGAGGCTGGCCATTCGGCTATGCCTAGACCCTCTTGTTCTTATGTATTTTCAACGGTGGAGTTTCTACACACCATAGATTAAGGTGTGGAGCTCTGCTGTTCCTCATGAATTAATGTAAAGTACTATTATTTTTCTATTCAATTTACGCCTACTTCTTCTCTAAGATATACACTCGTTCTTCAACTTGATGAATGTGATGATTAATAACACTCATCATCATTCTCACCTATGAACGCGTGCCTGACAACCACTTCTGTTCTACTTTCAATAGCTTGAGTGCGTATCTCTTAGCCTCCTGGTTCATGACACATGGTTGCCTCGCCTGACAGCCGAGCCTTCCATTCCATGAGATTAGAGTCTTCGTGGTATAGGCTAGAATCAATTGGTAGCATTCTTGAAATCCGGAAAGTCTAAACCTTGTCTGTGGTATTCTGAGTAGGATCTGGGAAGGGATGACTGTGACGAGCTTCAAACTCGCGAGTGTTGGGCGTAGTGACAGACGCAAAAGGATCAACGGACCCTATTCCAATATGATCGAGAACCAACAACTGATTAGCCGTGCGGTGACAACGCATTTGTACCATTTTCACTGAGAGGATGGCAGGTAGCCATTGACAATGGTGAAACCCAACATAAGCTTGCCATGGAAAGGAGTATGAGTGATTGGATGAAGACAATAGGAAAGCAGAAGTTCAAGAAGAACAAAGCATCTTCATACGCTTATCTGAAATTCTCACCAATGAATTACATAAGTATCTCTATCTTATTTTATGTTTTATTTATCTTTTAAATATCTTAAACTCCATAACCATTTGAATTCACCTGACTGAGATTTACAAGATGACCATAGCTTGCTTCAAGCCGACAATCTCCGTGGGATCGACCCTTACTCACGTAAGGTTTATTACTTGGATGACCCAGTGCACTTGCTGGTTAGTTGTGCAGAGTTGTGACAAAGAGTTGAGATTACAATTGTTCGTATCAAGTTGTTGGCACCATTGATGATCACAATTTCGTGCATCATTCACTATCAAAAGAGGTTGAGGTTTCCTTTCTCCTCCCTGTTATACAATGGACAAGTACAAGAAACAGCAAATGCAGAGTCCACTATTTCACTAGCCTTTTTCAATTGTTTTCATTAAGTTTCATGCATTTCGTAGGTAATAAGTAAGTATTTGGATGAGAAATTCATGCTTGTCTTGATTCAATCAAATATTGTTAATTTTGTGCATTTTCATGAGATTTATGCAAAGAATTGTTTGATGCTATGAATAATGCATCATCTTGAGAATTATAGCAAACTTTGATGCAAATGTTTGGTTGATGATAGGTGGAAAGGAAGCTAAGAAAAGGAAAGGCAAAGAAGCAACAAGAAGGCCATGAAAGGAAGCAAAGGGAAGCAATGTTGGAGCCAAAGTTGGTGCTCCAACGTTGCTGGAAATGTTGCTCCTCACAGCCTGAAGGAGTCTACTTCAAAAAAGAATAACTTGAGCTACAGAGCTCCAAATGAGGTGATTCCAAAGGCATTGGAAAGTAGGAATCCAGAGATTTCCAAGCTTATATGGAACTACATGGTGGAAACTAAAATTGAGGGAGAAAACTTCCCCGAAAAGTGCATAGACGAACATGCTTCCAACCTGTAGTAAGGCCAGCTGACCTCTACACCTTCAATGGAGTATAACTCGAGCTATGGAGCTCCAAATGATGCGCTTCGAATGGCATTAAAAGGTATACATTCAGGGATTTCCAACAATATATAATAGTATAGGGTGGACAATACATTTGACCTTTCGAATCTGGAATTTTTACCAACATTGGTGTAAACGTTAGTGTGCCAACGTTGCCTCCAACGTTGCACACCGATGCCAGCGACCCTGTCCCCTTCAAAGGAGCATAACTTGAGTTGTAAATGTTCAATTGAGGTGATTCTAGTTCGGTTAAAAAGCTGACATTCAGAGCTTTCCAACCATATATAATAGTCTATTGTGGGCATGAAATCGGCAACGACGCCATAAACTTGGTACACTCGAAAACTGTCTCTCAATAATTTCCTACCGGCATGTGCACCGGATTGTCGTCAAGTAAAACTCACTGTAGAGTGAGGTCGAATCCCACAGGGATTGGTTGGTTGATCAATTTTAATTGGAGAATTGTGCTAGTTGAGCGAAATCAAAATTGGGTTGAGATTGCGGAATGTAAATTTGGCAGGAAACATAAATTGCAAGAAATTAAATAAAAAAAATTAAAGTACGAGAAATTAAATGACAGAATCTTAAATTGCAAGAAATTAAATGGGAATGGGGATTAAGCATGAAATTAAAGAGCAGAATGTAATGAGAATGGGTAAGATCGGAGTAGGGAATTCATTGGGTTTTGGGAGATATTGAACTCTAAGGATCAAATCATTTTTCTCTCTTCCTCAATCAATGTATTCATTGACATTGCTTGGCAATCTTAGATGATTGGATCCCAATGTCTTGGCTCACCAATCTCTCTAAGCATGATCGATTGCCAATGTCTTGATTTAATTGCTCATGGGAAGAGTTGAAGTCCGGTCACTGATTATACCACACAAATTCATAGATCAAAGTATTGGTAGGATTAAATGTCACAATATCCATCCAACCCCCAATCTAATCCAATGTGAGAAAGCAATTCTAGCATGAATTCTTCATCCCTCTCTCAAGGATCCGAAGAATTCCAATTATGGATAGCTTCTTTGTCAAGACAACTATCCAATTAAATTAAGATCGAAAGCTTTCTAACAAAAATCAAGAGAAAAGAAAAAGGAAGAAGATGAAAATGACTATTGATCCATTGAATTACAATAGAGCTCCCTAACCCAATGAAAGGGGTTAGTTGTTCATAGCTCTCAAAATGGAAAATGGAATTGAAAGATACATTGGTGAATTGAAAGAATTACCAAAAAATTAAAATCCGCTGAAAAGTAAAAGTGCTCTCTAACTTAAATTCTAAGCTATTTATAAACTTTCTTCCATTAATCTTTAATCTCTGAATTGGGCTTTTGGCCTTGATTGAATTGGGTGGAAGTTGCTCCAATTGGTTTCCCTTGCTGTTGGGAAGAGATCTGTTTGAATTACACAATTCTGTTGCTCATGTTGGAGTCCACGTTTGATGGCCAACGTTGACTCAAACGCATCTCTGAAAAACCAGTTCTGCTTGCTGTCATTAGCGTTTGACTCAACGTTAAAGTGCCAACGTTCTTCTACCCACGCGTACGCATGCCTTGCGCATTTGCGCCCTTGGGGTCACAATGCGCATCCACGCATGAGCGTGGATGTAAAAATCCCATTTCCAGTTTTAAAAACATGTAGAAGAGCGTTGGCCTCATCGTTGGACTGGCAACGTTCCCTCCAACGTTGGCCTATCCACGCTTACACGTGATGTACGCATGCACGTAGATTCTCAAAAGTTAAGCCCACGCGTACAGGCCCTAGATGCGTACGCGTCGTTATGCTTTTTCAAATTCATAAGTTTGGGATCAAAATCGCGCACGTTGGCCACCAACATTTGAGGTAGCGTTTAGGTCCAACGTTACCCATCCACGCGTGCGCGTCAGCTACGCGTGCGCATGGATTGTCAGAATTTCCAGTCCACACGTGCGCATGGATTGTCAGAATTTCCAGTCCACACGTGTGCGTTGCTGCAGATTTTCAAAATCTCCAGAAAGCTCATTTATTCACAATGTTGGGGGTAACGTTGGATTGCCAACGTTCTCTCCAACATGGGCACCAGCAAATTATGTAGAACTTTACTCTGCTTCTTTCTCAACGTTTGAGGCAACGTTGGTGGTCCAACTTGGCCACCGATGTTGCTTTTTGTTCATTCTTTTCATGTTCCTTCTTCAACTTCCTCCCATGCTTTCCTTCACCTATCATCAACCAATCCATGCATCAAAGCCTTGCTAAAGTCATGAGAATTCTCATCATTCTTAGCACACAAGTAATTATAGCATAATTCTCATGAAATTACATAAAATTAATTATGGTTAGATGAATCTAGGCATACATGAATTTCTAACCCAATTGTTTACTTATAACTCAAGAAAGTGCATAAACCTATTAAAAACAATGAAAAAGGCTAGTGAAACTAGCCTAAGTTGCCCTGGCATCACTACGACTTCTAAAAATAAAATTTATATATGTAATATAGTGAAAAAGATTTATAACTAGGAGCCTTTGAAGAGAAGTTAAAATCAAAAATGGTAAAACAAAAAGCGCAACACTCACAATACGTAAACGATAAACAGAAAAGATAAGAGAAGATAATATAGATATAACCGAAAGAGATTTCCAAGGTACAAATATTAAAGCTCAAGACTCGGCTCGCGAAGATAAACCTGCTTGAGCACATAAGTATATAACATATATATAAGAGAACCCAAGAATAGACCCAAAATACAGAGTTACAGAACCTATTTCTCCAGAATAACCTCTACGAGGAAGTTAATACATCAGTACATAAGTAGTGGAGATAAAAGTATCTTTATATATACATATATTCAAAATAAAGTCCCAAAGACAAGGATCTCCGCTATCAAAAGCTTTTAGTATGCCTCATCGAGGTGCCTCACGTCTTGCATCTGAAAACCACAAAATATGTATGGGATGAGAACTAGAGGTTCTCAGCATGGTAACGGTGCCCACATAACTAATATATAAGGTCCCGGAAAAGCCAAAGGCAATCCTAGAACTTCTGACAATCGATTCAAACTTAAAACTAACATTTTAAACCATAATCAGTGTGAGGTATCTAAGGATTCCTGGTTCTATCTAACTTCCTAACTTAACCCCTAAGCTCTTCATCTCTTTCTCCAATCCTCTGAAACACCGATGCGTAGACAGACAAAGCAGACAATATCGTTCTAGCAGGTGGTCTGGGCTGTCATAGATGGTATTAGAGCCGGAGCCAGGATTGATGTGCCAGCGAAGGCGCTGGGCTCCCTTAGGGGGTGGATTGTAAGGTCCCACATCGGTTGGGGAGGGGAACGAAGCATGCCTTATAAGGGTGTGGATATCTCTCCCTAGCATGACGCGTTTTGACTTGTGAGTGTGGGGGCTTCGGCTATCATCCCTATCATCAAAGGCAAAACCGTGAGGCCTTGTGTGCCAAAGCGGACAATATCGTGCTAGCGGGTGGTCTGGGCTGTTACAGAAAACAAAGCTGAAACTTGCATGTGATTGTAACATAATAAGGCACATTTGCCAAAAATTTATTTTATTTGGAGTGAGAAAGAGGTATCTCTGGGAAAAGAAATTTATCATTTCAAATGAATCTGCTCCCTTCTTTGTTATCTTGAATTTTTCATCAGACTTGCCCATTCAAAATTCAGTATAATATTATATAGGTAAGTTGAATATACTACTCTATGTTATGTTACATACGATGTTCCTACTCCTTAGTAGTATGCTTTCTTTTTCATCTCTTGTTATATTTCTTTTTCTTAATTCATCACCTTGAATAGGAAGAGGAAAAAACAAAAAAAAAAAGAGGAAACATTATTTCCAAATGGAGAAAAACCTTTTCTATATCCTCATATCTCTAAATTATTATTGACTATATATGTCTATTTATCTTAATTAATTATATAAAGACTAAGATGCATTTTACACCATGGAAGAAGCTAAGGTTCATACATATATTGGATTTATTTTTCTATGAAAAAATATTTGAATTTATATAATATAATATATAATTACTATGGCTGAAAAGTTTTGGAGAAATCTCTTTACAAATTTATCCACATAGAAGATAACGTTGTTCAGTTTTCAGAAGAATATAGTGTAGGAACATGATTAATTTTTGTAATAGAGAAATAATTGAGATGATTGATTTTGTGACAGAGATTAAGACTTGAGAGAAAACAAAGCTGAAACTTGCATGTGCTTGTAACATAAAAAGGCACATTTGCCAAAAATTTATTTTATTTGTAGTGAAAAAGAAGTATCTCTTGAAAAAAAATTATCACTTTAAATGAATCTGTTCCATTTTGTTGTCTTGAATTTTTCATCAGACTTGTCAATTAAAAATTCAATATAATATTATATAGCTAATTGAATATACTACTCTATGTTATGTTACATACCATGTTCCTACTCCTTAGTAGTATGCTTTCTTTCTCATCTCTTGTTATATTTCTTTTTTCTAATTCATCACCTTGAATAGAAAGAGAAAAAACAAAAAAACAAAAACATCATTTTCATTTGGAGAAAACCTTTTTCTATATCCTTATGTCTCAAAATTGTTATTGACTATATATGTCTATCTACCTTAATTACTTATATAAAGACTAAGATGCATTTTACACCATGAAAGAAGCTAAGGTTCATACATATGTAAATTGTAAGGTTGTGAAAATTCTATTACAATTTTTTTGAATTAATAATTTATGTATATTAATTTTAAATTTGGAGATATTTAATTATTGTTATATAATATATAATTTGGGTGAAAGGTGCTAAAGAAAATCCAAAGTTTATTAAAGGGGGTTTATTCTTTAAGAAAGAAGACAAATATTAGATTTATTTTGCTAAGAAAAAAATATTTAATACAAATATTATTTGAACATGATTGATTTTTGTGACAGAGAAATAATAGAGATGATTGATTTTGTGACAAAGATTAATATTTGAGAGATAACAAAGCTGAAACTTGCATGTGCTTGTAATATAATAAGGCACATTTGCCAAAAATTTATTTTATTTAGAGTGAGAAAGAAGTATCTCTTGCAAAAAAAATTATCACTTCAAATGAATCTGCTCCCTCTTTCTTGCCTTGAATTTTTCGTCAGACTTGTCAATTCAAAATTCAATATAATATTATATAGCTAATTAAAAATACTATTCGATGTTATGTTACATACCATGTTCGTACTCATTAGTAGTATGCTTTCTTTTTCATCTTTTGTTATATTTCTTTTTCCTAATTCATCACTTTGAATAAAAAGAGGGAAAAGGAAAAAAAAAAGGAAACATCATTTTCATATGGAGAAAACCCTTTTCTATATCCTCATGTCTCTAAATTATTATTTACTATATATGTCTATCTATCTTAATTAATTATATAAAGACTAAGATGCATTTTACACCAAAGAAGAAGCTAAGGTTCATACATATGTAAGTTACGTATATCAATTTTAAATTTGGTGATATTTAATTATTGTTATGTAATTTATAATTTGGGTGAAAGGTGCCAAAAAAAATTCAAAACTTATCAAAAGGAGTATATTCTTTAAGAAAGAAGACAAATATTGGATTTAGTTTTCTATAAAAAAATATTTGAATCTATATAACATAATATATAATTACTATGGCTGAAAAGTTTGGAAGGAATCCCTTTATAAATTCATGCACATCGAAGATAACATTTTTCAGTTTTCAAAATAATAGAGTTTTGGAACATGATTGATTTTTATGGTAGAGAAATAATAGAGATGATTGATTTTGTGATAGTGATTAAGATTTGAGAGAAAACTAAACTGATACTTGTTTTTGTTTGTAACATAATTAGGCACATTTGCCAAAAATTTATTTTATTTGGAGTGAGAAAGAAGTATCTCTTGAAAAAAAAATTACCACATCAAATGAATCTGCTCCCTTCTTTGTTGACTTAAATTTTTCATTAGACTTGTCAATTAAAAATTGGATATAGTATTATATAGCTAATAGAATATACTACTCTATGTTATGTTACATACCATGTTCCTACTCCTTAGTAGTATACTTTTTTTTTCTATCTCTTTTTATATTTCCTTTTCCTAATTCATCACTTTGAATAGGAAAAGAGAAAAAAAAGGAAACATCATTTTTATACCGAGAAATTCCTTTTATATATCCTCATATATCTAAATTATTATTGACTATATATATATCTATCTACCTTAATTAATTTTATAAATACTAAGATGCATTTTACACCATGAAAGAAGCTAAGGTTCATACATATATAAATTGTAAGGTTGTGAAAGTTATATTACAATTTTCATGAATTAATAAGTTACGTATATCAATTTTAAATCTGTAGATATTTAATTATTATTATTTGTAATAGAGAAATAATAGAGATGATTAATTCTGTGACAGATATTAAGACTTAAGAGAAAATAAAGCTGAAACTTGCATGTGCTTGTAACATAGTAAGGCACATTTGCCAAAAATTTATTTTATTTGTAGTGAGAAAGAAGTATCTCTTGAAAAAAAATTATCACTTCAAATGAATTTGTTCCCTTTTTGTTGTCTTGAATTTTTCATCAGACTTGTCAATTAAAAATTCAATATAATATTTATAGCTAACTAAATATACTACTCTATGTTATGTTACATACTATGTTCCTACGCTCCTTAGTAGTATGCTTCCTTTTTCATCCATTGTTATATTTCTTTTTCCTAATTTATCACCTTGAATAGGAAGACGAGAGAACAAAAAAAAAAAAAAGAAAACATCATTTTCATATGGAGAAAATCCTTTTCTATATCCTCATGTCTCTAAATTCTTATTGTTTCTTTTTCAATTTATCACCTTGAATACAAAGACGAGAGAACAAAAAAAAAAAAAAGAAAACATCATTTTCATATGGAGAAAATCCTTTTCTATATCCTCATGTCTCTAAATTCTTATTGAGTATATATGTCTATCTAACTTAATTAATTATATAAAGACTAAGATGCATTTTACACTATGGAAGAAGCTAAGGTTCTTACATATATAAATTGAAAGTTTTCAGAATAATACAGTATAGGAACATAATTGATTTTTGTGATAGAGAAATAATAGAAATGATTCTGTAACAGAGATTAAGATTTGTGAGCAAACAAAGCTGAAACTTGCATGTGCTTATAACATAGTAAGGCACTTTTTTCCAAAAATTTATTTTGTTTGGAGTGAGAAAAAAATATCTCTTGAAAAAAAAAATTATCACTTCAAATGAATTTGCTCCCTTTTTTGTTGTCTTAAATTTTTCATTTGACTTGTCAATTTCAAAATACAATATAATATTATATAGCTAATTGAATATACTACTCTATGTTATGTTACATACCATGTTTCTACTCCTTAGTAGTATGCTTCTTTTTTCATATCTTGTTATATTTCTTTTTCCTAATTCATCACCTTGAATAAGAAGAGAAAAAAAAAAAGAAAACATTATTTTCATTTGGAGAAAACCCTTTTCTATATACTTATGTCTCTAAATTGTTATTGATTATATATGTCTATCTACCTTAATTAATTATATAAAGACTAAGATGCATTTTATACCATGGAAGAAGCTAAGGTTCATACATATGTAAATTGTAAGGTTGTGAAGATTCTATTACAATTTTTTTGAATTAATAAGTTATGTATATCAATTTTAAATTTGGAGATATTTAATTATTGTTATATAATATATAATTTGGGTGAAAGGTGTCAAATAAAATCCAAAACTTATCAAAGGGGTATATTCTTTAAGAAAGTAGATAAATATTGGATTTATTTGCTACAAAAAAATATTTAAATTTGTATAATATAATATATAATTACATATAATATATAATTACTATGGCTGAAAAGTTAGGGAGGTATCTCTTTACAAATTCATGTATATAGAAAATAACGTTGTTTAGTTTTTAGAATAATAAAGTATAAGAACATGATTGATTTTTGTGACAAAAAAATAATAGAAATGATTGATTTTGTGACAAAGATTAAGATTTGAGAGAAAATAAAACTGAAACTTGCATGTACTTGTAATATGGTAGGCCCCTCCAATGTAACCTAAGTTAAAGAGTGCATATAATTATGTTAAATATATAATTATATTTAATAAATATATCATTGTCCTATTGTTACATTATTTTTTTTGCTAGCTAAAAGCCTTCAAGAACCACTACGCGAATTCGAGCCATTACTCCGGCAACTAGTATTTTAATTCACTCTGGGGCTTCAACTCCGATGAGGCCCCAAAATGGTGGGATGGAATCTCATTCTAGTGAGGGTCATCAAGGATCATAGAATCCTTCTTGCAAGGTGTCTGAGAAGAAGGATGAAGATCATGCAAGGAAGTTGAGCCCTCTTGAAAGTTGAGCATTATCTTGGAATGAAGCAGAACGTGCTAAGTATATGGCCAGGTATATTATTATTTACATGATATGATCTGAACTTGTTTTGCGACGATGATTCTACTAGTTTGTTTAATATTATTTCAACCCTTTAACTTGATATAAACTTTTCAATTTTTTAAATTTCTCTTATAAAAATATGCCTTAGTCTATGTGAGTGTATAACCACTATTTTATGGTTTATAATGTGTTTAATTGTGTGGTTTTATCATGATCTTTACCCACTTATTCATATGATTAGCATGCATTTATATTTACTTCCTAAAATTATTACATGATTGAAAACTTGCTTCTTAGAAACTTTTAATTATGTATTTTAATTCTCCTTTATTCCATTCGATGCCGTGATCTGTGTGTTAAGTGTTTTAGGCTTTATAGGGCATGAATGAGTTGGAGATTGGAAAGGAAGCTTGCAAAAATGGAAGGAACACAAGAAATTGAGGAGATGACCCGCGAGAAGTGACGCGGCCGCATGGCTCACGCGACCGTGCGGATTGGAATAGCACAAGTGATGCGGAGGCGTGGATGACGCGCTCGCGTGGCAGGGCAAAACGCCGAATGACGCGGCCGCATGAATGACGCGATCGCGTGACGCGCGCGATCTGCATAATCTGCAGAATTCGCTGGGGGCAATTTTGGGCTCTGTTTTGACCCAGTTTCGGCCCAGAAAAGTAGACTAGAGCCAGAGAACATGCAGAGACCGAGAATAACATTCATTCTACACAATTTTTAGTTTTTAGATCTAGTTTTACTCTTCCTCTAGGTTTTCTCTGTACACATTCATAGTTCTTAGGATTTTATTTCTATTGCTCTTTGCATTGGGATATTGAGAAGAGTTATTACCTCATCAAGACTTCGTCATTCTAGTTCGTTTTCTTTACTTGGCTCTTACTCTTCCATGTCCTTTAATTTACTCAATTTTACTATTGAATTATTTTTAGAATTTATTAATACAAGAATTACTTTTATTTTTAATTGATTTCTTTGATTTTTATTTATCATGTCTTTCTATAATTCCCTTTCCTATGTTATGAATTCTACATTCACAATGAGTGAGTAGTCCCCTAACTTGATGGGGAGTTGATTGAAAGGAACCCTTGAGTTGGAATGCTCAAAAAGAAAAATTGTAATTGGGTTTATTGTTGGATTGCCCTCTAGTCACTGACACCAATCCCTCTTAATTGAGTGGGTTGGAACTTGTGAATAGAAGTAGCATTCCAACTTGTTTGACTTTTCCTTACCTAGTAAGGGATAACTAAACAGGACAATCTTCAATTGTCAATTAATCTTGAGAGTATTCCAACAAGAATAGGGCTTCCAGCTAATATACTCCCAGTCAAGGCTTTTATTTAATTTACATAAATTCTCTAATTTAATTTCCTGTTATTCAATTCAAACCATTTTGAAAACATCTGATTAATAAAATAGCACACCTTTCTGCAACTCGTTGGCAGACGACCTGTGATTCATACTCCCAGTATTTTAATTTTAATTTTTGTGACACCCTTCTAAATTGATAAGCGGATTTCTGGTTGGTTAAGAACTATACTTGCAACGCATATCTTATAACAATTCTTGACTCGCCAATTTCCGCCACGTCAATTTTTGGCACCGTTGCCGGGGAGTTGCAATAGAGTGCTAAAGTTATTAATTAGAATTTATTTATTTGCATTTTATTTCATCCGGCTACTATGAGCTGCTTGTTTATTTCGTTAGATGACGCGTTCACTTCCTGATCCAAGCTTGCCAGTATTCGATCCTGAGATTGAAAGAACTATTTCACGAATAGGGCAAGCTCAGCGTCGGTTAGTCCTCTCTGAGGGCGGATCCGAAATGTCACTTGAGAAAGAAACTAGCCCCCGTTCTACTGATTTGGTTGATTTACGTGCAGGTGACATGGCAGCAGCTAGAAGAGTTACTATCCAGGAGGCTGGAGCCCCTGATTTTTCAATGCAACCGTTTCAAGCGCATCACCCAGCGGTGGCTACAAACATTGAAATAAAGACTGCACTACTCAATTTGATGCCCAAGTTTCATGGCTTACCTACTCAAGAGCCTATCAAGCACCTGAGAGATTTTCAAGCAGCTTGTTCTACTGTCAGGCGTGATGGTGAAAATGAAACTTCAATTTTGTTGAAAGCTTTCCCGTTTTCTCTTGAGGGAAAGGCAAGAGAGTGGTACTACACTCAACCCGCAGCAACTGTATCCGACTGGGATACACTTAGAAGAGAATTTTTGGAAAAGTTCTTTCCAGTTGAAGTTACTGATAAACTGAGGAAAGACATTTCCATGATCGTTCAGGACGAATCTGAGACTCTCTATGAATAGTGGGAGCGCTTCAATAATCTTCTGGAAGCATGCCCCCACCATATGATTGACAAGATAGTGTTACTCGGTTACGTCACACAGGGCATGAGGCCCCAAGATAAGACCACATTGGAAAGTGCTAGCAATGGGTCTATGAAAATGTACAAGACCACTGATGAGGCATGGCAATTGATCAACGACTTAGCAGAATCTACTCGGAATTACAGGCAGAAACAAGGCCGTTCAAAAGCCGTTGCAGAAGTATCCTCTAGCAGAGAGACTGCTGCTCTAACTCAGAGTATCTGTGAAATGACCAACTTGCTGAAGCAGATGCAATTGAATCAACAACAAGTTTAGCAAGCTCAACCTTCTCCACCACAGCAAAGCCAACAGTTAGTCCCACAGAGAGTTTGTGGAGTCTGTGCTGATTAAAGCCATTATACTGATGAATGTCCGCAGCTCTAGCAGGAAGACAACACTGTGGCAGCCACTCATAACTTCTATGACCGCCCCAACCAAGGGTACAATCAAGGTGGCAATTACAGCCATGGATGGCAGGACAATTCTAACCAGAATTGGAGGGACAATAACAACAGAGGAGGCAGAGACAATCAGAGAAATCAGAGGTGGAATAATAACAACAACAGGCAGCAGAACTAGAACCAGCCTTACAGAGCACCTCACCTGAGGCAATCCCAAGGACCACAGAATAACCAACAGCAGACCTCTCAAATTACTTATCCTTCTTCATCTTCTAATGACGACTTACTACAATCTATTGATCGGAGACAACAGACCATGGAAAATAACCTTTATGCTACACTAAATGGTCTGAACTCTACTTTGCAAGCTCTTGTCTCATAGATTGGATCAATGAATAACTCCAATAACCAGCCTTTGAGCTCCAGTGGAATCCCCTCTCAACCATTATCCAATCGAAAGGGTGGCATTAATGCCATCACCCTAAGGTCCGGAACCACACTGCAGGAGAGGAATCAGGAGGAGCCAAGCCCACCAGAACACGCCTCAGCTGAAGAGGTAGTGGAAATAGAAGATGTTGAAGAGGAAGAGGACATACAGGACATGGCTGAAAAAGAAGAAGTTCAACCACAGGAGGAAGCACCAAAGGGCGCAGACACTATAGAAGACACCACTCCCATTCCATTTCCACAACTTGCAAGGAAGCCCAGGAAGCAGCTGGAACCTGATCCCAAAATGGTAGAGATGTTCAAAAAGGTTGAGGTAACTGTTCCTCTTTTTGATGTTATTTAACAGGTACCTAAATATGCAAAGTTTCTAAAAGATTTATGTATACATAAAGACAAAATTAATGAATTAGAAACTATTCCTTTAGGTAGTTCCATATCTGCTTTAATGGGAGGTTTACCTGAAAAGTGTAGTGACCCAGGTCCATGTATGATTAATTGTACTATTGGTGGTGTGGTATTTCTGACTGCATGTGTGATTTAGGAGCATGTGTGAGTATAATGCCTTTGTCTATATATGATATTTTGAGGCTCCCTCCATTAAAAAGGTCGGCAGTTTGTTTTGTGTTAGCAGATAAAAGCATTATTACAGTGGCTGGAGTTGCTGAAGATGTATTAGTGGGCATTAAGGGGCTCACATTTCCCATTGATTTTTATATCCTAGAGATGCCCCAAAATGACTCAGAGAAGCCATCATCAATCCTACTCGGAAGACCATTCCTGAAGACCTCGAAGTTCAAATTAGATGCTTTTTCAGGAACATACTCTTTTGAAATAGATGGCCGAGTAGTAATCTTCAATCTAAATGGAGTTATGAAGCATCCTCCGGAGGATCATTCTATCCTCCAGTGTGACATCATAGATGAAACCGTGGCTGAAGTTCACCAGGAGGAGTTTGAAGAGAAGTACATAGGACAAGGTCCAAATGTGGGGACATTCTCAAAGGACAATAACGGTGCTTTACCATTGTTACCAGCTCTAGACAACACAGAGCCTGACCATGATCAGAAGTTAGAATTAAATCCCCTTCCTCCACACCTCAAATATGCTTTCCTTGAAGATGAGCAGAAGTTTCCAGTTATCATTGCAAGGGAACTCACTTCTCAACAGGAAGAGCAGTTACTTAGTGTGCTGAGGAGACACAAGAAGGCAATTGGTTGGAGTTTGGTAGACATAGTAGGCATCAACCCTCAAGTCTGTGAGCATAGGATATTTTTAGAAGAGGGAGTAAGACCTGTCTGTCAACCCCAGAGAAGACTGAACCCCACTATCTTAGAGGTTGTCAAGAAGGAAGTGACCAGACTACTGGAGGCAGATATCATCTACCCCATTTCAGACAGTGAATGGGTAAGCCCAGTACAAGTGGTTCCCAAGAAGTCTGGAGTCACTACAGTGAAGAATGAGCATGGAGATCTGGTGTGCGAAATCGTGATCGATCCTTCCTTGGTAACGACGCTAAAAACTAAATACGCACGTTCATGTTCTTAATTCTATTTCACAACTTCGTACAACTAACCAGCAAGTGCACTAGGTCGTCCAAGTAATACCTTACGTGAGTAAGGGTCGAATCCCACGGAGATTGTTGGTATGAAGCAAGCTATGGTCATCTTGTAAATCTCAGTCAGGCGGATTAAATTGTTTTAAGAAATTATAGTGGATGAAAATAAATAAAATATAAAATAGGATAGTGGTACTTATATAATTCATTGGTGAGAATTTTAGATAAGTGTATAGAGATGCTTTCATCCCTCTGAACCTCTGCTTTCCTTGTGTCTTCATCCAATCCTTCCTACTCCTTTCCATGGCAAGCTGTATGTAGGGCATCATCGTTGTCAATGGCTACTTCCCATCCTTTCTGTGAAAATGGTCCGATGCGCTGTCACTGCATGGCTAATCATCTGGAGGTTTTCGATCATACTGGAATAGGATTCACCCTCCTTTTGCGTATGTCACTATGCCCAGTACTCGCGAGTTTGAAGTTCGTCACAGCCATCCCTTCCCAGATCCTACTCGGAATACCACAGACAAGGTTTAGACTTTCCGGATCTCAAGAATGGCCATCCATGGGTTCTAACTTATACCACGAAGATTCTAATATCTCAGACTCGGTCCTCTGTACTTGGTGGATATCTTAGAATAGGAATAAGCTTGAATTGAATAGAAAAATAGTAGTACTTTGTATTAATTCATGAGGAACAGCAGAGCTCCATACCTTAATCTATGGTGTGTAGAAACTCTACCGTTTGAAAATACATAAGTGATAATGGTCCAGGCATGGATGAATGGCCAGCCCCCATGAAAATCTAAGATAGCATAAAACTAATCAAAGATCCCTTACAAAGATAGCATAAAGTCCTATTTATACTAAACTAGTTACTAGGGTTTACATAAATGAGTAAATGATGCAAAAATCCACTTTCGGGACCCACTTGGTGTGTGCTTGGGCTAAGCTTGAAGTTTACACGTGGAGAGGTCATTCTTGGAGTTGAACGCCAGTTTGTAACGTGTTTCTGGCGTTGAACTCCACTTTGCAACTTGTTTCTGGCGCTGAACGCCAGACTACAACATGGAACTGGCGTTCAACGCCAGTTTGCGTCATTTAAACTCGGGCAAAGTATGGACTATTATATATTGATGGAAAGCCCTGGATGTCTACTTTCCAACGCAATTAGAAGAGCGCCATTTGGAGTTATGTAGCTCCAAAAAAGCCACTTTGAGTGCAGGGAAGTCAGAATCCAACAGCATCTGCAGTCCTTCTTCAACCTCTGAATCTGATTTTTGCTCAGGTCCCTCAATTTCAGCCAGAAATGTTCAGTATGTTGATTCTTGAACACAGCTACTTTATGAGTCTTGGCCGTGGTCCTAAGCACTTTGTTTTCCAGTATTACCACCGGATACATAAATGCCACAGACACATAACTGGGTGAACCTTTTCAAATTGTGACTCAGCTTTGCTAAAGTCCACAATTAGAGGTGTCCAGGGTTCTTAAGCACACTCTTTTTTTGCTTTGGACCTTGACTTTAACCGCTCAGTCTCAAGTTTTCACTTGACACCTTCACGCCATAAGCACGTGGTTAGGGACAGCTTGGTTTAGCCACTTAGGCCAGGATTTTATTCCTTTAGGCCCTCCTATCCACTGATGCTCAAAGCCTTGGATCCTTTTTTATTATCCTTGCTGATAAACCACTATTTTATGGTTTATCTTGTACTTAATTGAGTGATTTTTATCTACTCTTTACCCACTTATTCATACTGTTTGCGTGGTTTTACATTTGCCTTCCTAATTATGAGCTTTAATTGAAAACATGTTTCTTTGGCCTTATATTTGCTAATATTAAATCCTCTCTTATCACCATTAGATACCTTGATATGTGTGTTAAGTGATTTCAGAGATTACAGGGCAGGAATGGCTCAGAGGATAGAAAGGAAGCATGCAAAAGTGGAAGGAATACAAGAAGTTGAAGAAGTTGCTAAGCTGTCCAGCCTGACCTCTCTGCACTAAAATGGCTATAACTTGAGCTACAGAGGTCTAAACGATGCGGTTCTAGTTGCGTTGGAAAGCTAACGTCCGGGGCTTCGATTTGATATATAATATGCTATAGTTCCCCTGACGCTAGGTGATGCGACCGCGTGATCCATGCGGCCGCATCGCAGTGACGGAAATTAGCGCATTTGAATTCGTAACCAGCGAATTCTGGGCTATTTCTGACCCAGTTTGCGGCCCAGAAAACACAGATTAGAGGCTATAAAGTGGGGGAATGCATCCATTCATAGGGAGCTCGCATTTTTATTACTTCCCATGATTTAGATTTAGTCTTGAGAGAGGTTCTCTCCTCTCTCTCAGGATTTAGGACTTCTCTTAGTTTTTAAGAGTGACTCTCGATCCAGGTTTTATGTTCCTTTGTTTTAAGCTTCCCTTTTCACTTTTATTTATTTATTCTAGCACTTGAGTTGATTATTTACTTTTACAATTTGATTTATGAATTATTCCATGTTACAGATTGTTATTTGAATTAATGATTATTTGAGGTATTCCAGTTATTGATTGCTTTCTCTTTAATTTGTGTTACCATTGCTTTCCATCTAAGGACATTTTTATTCCAACAATTTTACTTTTTCCCTTTTTGGTCTTGGTTAAGAAATCAGTAACTCAACATTATTAACCTCAGCATAATTGATAATCGTTATCTTGCTAATTAAACTGAACTTCAATAATCCCAACCTTTTCTTAGAAAATAATTAGGATTCGAAGGTCAAACTAATTAGTCCCTTGACTTTCCTTTATTTTAGTAAAGGTTAACTAAGTGGAACTTAGATTCAACTTTCATTATTGTTGATAGAGATAACTAAGTTGGACTTCTAATTTCTCTTACCTTGCCAAAAGTTGCTTTACAGCATTTATTTATTTTAATTGCCATTTACTTTACTTGTCATTCAAATCACTTGCTTCTCACCTTCTAAACCCCAATTACAACCTTTATAGCCGATAATAAGAACATACTTTCTTGCAGTTCCTTGAGAAGACGACCCGAGGTTTGAATACTCGGTTAACAATTTTTAAGGGGTTTGTTACTTGTGACAACCAAAACATTTGTACGAAGGAATTTCTGTTGGTTTAAAGACTATATCTACAACGCAACTGTTTTTATGAACTTCTTTACTGGCAAAAATCCCAACGTCACTTGCCTTTTGGTTTTAAGGGCTATTGGCTTTTTTTCTGCTTGTTTTTTCTTTTCTTTTTTTTTCTTTTTTTTCTTTTCTTTCCATTTTTTTTCGCCATTTTTTTCTACAAGCTTTTGTATTCACTGCTTTTTCTTGCTTAAAGAATCACTTTTATGATTTTTTAGATTATCAAATAACATTTCTCCTTTTCATTATTCTTTCAGGAGCCAACATATTTAACATTCATAAACATAAACTTCCAAAGACATATGCACTGTTCAAGCATACATTCAGAAAACAAAAAGTATTGTCACCACATCAAAATAATTAAACTAGTTTCAAGGATGAATTCGAAACCATGTACTTCTTGTTCTTTTGTAATTAAAACATTTTTCATTCAAGAGAGGTGATGGATTCATATTCACTACTTTAAGGCATAGACACTTGAATACTAATGATCATGTAATAAGACACAAATATAGATAAACATTTAACATAAAAATGAAAAACAGAAAATTTAAGAACAAGGAATGAGTCCACCTTAGTGATGGTGGCGTTTTCTTCTTGAGGAACCAATGATGTCCTTGAGCTCTTCTATGTCTCTTCCTTGTCTTTGTTGCTCCTCCCTCATTGCTTTTTGATCTTCTCTAATTTCATGGAGGTTGATGGAGTGCTCTTGATGTTCCACCCTTAGTTGTCCCATGTTGGAACTCAGTTCTCCTAGGGAGGTGTTGATTTGCTCCCAAAAATTCTGTGGAGGAAAGTGCATCCCTTGAGGCATCTCAGGGATTTCTTGGTGATGAGCTTCTTCATGCGTCCCTTGAGGTCCATGAATAGTCTCTCTTGTTGGCTCCATCCTTTTCTTAGTGATGGGCTTGTCCTCATCAATGAGGATATCTCCCTCTATGTCAATCCCAGCCGAGTTGCATAAAATGGCAAATGAGGTGAGGAAAGGCTAACCTTGCCACAGTGGAGGAATTGTCAGCCACCTTGTAGAGTTCTTGAGGTATAATCTCATGAACTTCCACTTCCTCCCCAATCATGATACTATGGATCATGATGGCCCGGTCTATAGTAACTTCAGACTGGTTGCTAGTGGGAATGATTGAGCGTTGAATGAACTCCAACCATCCTCTAGCTACAGGCTTAAGGTCCAATCTTCTTAGTTGAATCGGTTTGCCTTTTGAGTCAATCTTCCATTGAGCTCCTTCCACACATATGTCCATGAGGACTTGGTCCAACCTTTGATCAAAGTTGACTCTTCTTGTGTAGGGGCGTGCGTTTTCTTCCATCATTGGCAAGTTGAACGCCAGCTTTACATTTTCCGGACTGAAATCTAAGTAGTTCCCCCAAACCATGGTAAGATAATTCTTTGGGTTCGGGTTCTTACTTTGATCATGGTTCCTAGTGATCCATGCATTGGCATAGAACTCTTGAACCATTAGGATTCCGACTTGTTGAATGGGGTTGGTTAGAACTTCCCAACCTCTTCTTTGGATCTCATGTCGGATTTTCGGATACTCATTTTTCTTGAGTTTGAAAGGGACCTCGGGGATCACCTTCTTCTTGGCCACAACATCATAGAAGTGGTCTTGATGGGTTTTGGAGATGAATATTTCCTTCTCCCATGACTCGGAGGTGAAAGCTTTTGTCTTTCCTTTCCCTTTTTTAGAGGTTTCTCCGGTCTTAGGTGCCATCAATGGTAATGGAAAAATAAAAATCTTATGCTTTTATCACACCAAACTTAGAATATTGCTCGCCCTCGAGCAAGAGAAGAAAGAAAAGAAGAAGAAGAAGAGAAAATATGGAGGATAGTGGGGGGAGGTGTATTCGGCCAAGGTATAGAAGAGAGGGTTGTGTTGTGTGGAAATGAAGGAGGGATGGAGGGGTTTATATAGTGAGGGGAGAGGGGGTAGGTTCGGCCATTTTGGGTGGGTTTGGGTGGAAAAGTGATTTTGAATTTTGAAGGTAGGTGGGGTTTATAGGGAAGAGTGGATGGATGTGAGTGGTGAAGGGGTAATAGGGAAGAGAGTTTGAGGTGATTGGTAAAGGGTTTTGGGAAAGGGTGTTTATTAGAAAGAGAGGATGAATGTTGAGAAGAGGGAAGAGTATGAGTGGAGGTAGGTGGGGATCCTGTGGGGTCCACAGATGCTGAGATGATCCTGTGGGGTCCACAGATCCTGAGGTGATCAGGTCAATTTTATAGACTCCCAACACCAAACTTAGAGTTTGGATATGGGAGTTCAACACCAAACTTAGAGTTTGGCTGAGGCCTCCCAACACCAAACTTAGAGTTTGACTGTGGGGGCTTTAGTTGACTCTGTACTGAGAGAAGCTTTTCATGCTTCCTCTCCATTGTTACAGAAGGAGATCCTTGAGTTTTAAACACAAGGTTGTCCTCATTCAGTTGAAGGACCAACTCTCCTCTGTCCACATCAATCACAGCTCTTGCTGTGGTTAGGAAGGGTCTTCCAAGGATGATGGATTCATCCTCATCCTTTCCAGTGTCTAGGATTATAAAATTAGCAGGGATGTAAAGGCCTTCAACCCTTACTAGCACGTCCTCTACTAGTCCATAAGCCATCTTCATAGATTTGTCTGCCATCTCTAATGAGATTCTAACAGCTTGCACCTCAAAGATTCCCAGTTTCTCCATTACAGAAAGTGGCATGAGGTTTATCCCTGACCCAAGGTCACATAGAGCCTTTTCAAAGGTCATGGTGCCTATGGTATAAGGTATTAGAAACTTTCTAGGATCCTATTTCTTCTAAGGTAATGTCAGTTGATCCAGATCACTCAGTTCATTGATGAGCAAGGGAGGTTCATCTTCCCAAGTCTCATTACCAAATAATTTGACATTCAGCTTCATGATTGCACCAAGGTACTTGGCAACTTGCTCTTCAGTAACATCCTCATTCTCTACAGAATAAGAATACTCGTCAGAGCTCATGAAGGGCATAAGGAGGTTCAATGGAATCTCTATGGTCTCTAGATGAGCCTCAGAGTCCTTTGGTTTCTCAAAGGAAAACTCCTTGTTGATCATTGGACGTCCCAGGAGGTCTTCCTCACTGGGATTCACGTCCTCTTCCTCCCCTGTAGGTTCGGCCATTTTGGTTATATCAATGGCCTTGCACTCTCTCTTTAGATTCTCTTCTGTATTGCTTGGGAGAGTACTAGGAGGTGTTTCAGTGATTTTCTTACTCAGCTGGCCCACTTGTGCCTCCAAATTTCTTATGGAGGACCTTGTTTCACTCATGAAACTTAAAGTGCCCTTGGACAGATCAGAGACTAAGTTTGCTAAATTAGAGGTATTTTGTTCAGAATTCTCTGTCTGTTGCTGAGAAGATGATGGAAAAGGCTTGCTATTGCTGAGCCTGTTTCTTCAACCATTATTAAAGCCTTGTTGAGGCTTTTGTTGATCCTTCCATGAGAAATTTGGATGATTTCTCCATGATGAATTATAGGTGTTTCCATAAGGTTCTCCCATGTAATTTACCTCTGCTATTGCAGGGTTATCAGGATCATAAGCTTCTTCTTCAGAAGATGCCTCTTTAGTACTGTTGGATGCATTTTGCCATCCATTCAGACTTTGGGAAATCATGTTGACTTGCTGAGTTAACACTTTGCTCTGAGCCAATATGGCATTCAGAGCATCAATTTCAAGAACTCGCTTCTTCTGAGGCGTCCCATTATTCACAAAATTTCTCTCAGAAGTATACATGAATTGATTATTTGCAACCATGTCAATAAGTTCTTGAGCTTCTGCAGGCGTTTTCTTTAGGTGAATGGATCCACCTGCAGAATGGTCCAGTGACATCTTGGAGAACTCAGACAGACCAAAATAGAATATATCCAGAATGGTCCATTCTGAAAGCATGTCAGGAGGACACCTTTTGGTCATCTGCTTGTATCTTTCCCAAGCTTCATAGAGGGATTCACCATCTTTTGGATTTAAGGTCTGAACATCCACTCTAAGCTTGCTCAGCTTTTGAGGAGGAAAGAACTTAGCCAAGAAGGATGTGACCAGCTTATCCCAAGAGTTCAGGCTATCTTTAGGTTGTGAGTCCAACCATGTTCTAGCTCTGTCTCTTACAGAAAAAGGGAAAAGCATGAGCCTGTAGACTTCAGGATCTACTCCATTAGTCTTAACAATCTCACAGATCTGCAGGAACTCAGTTAAAAACTGGTAGGGATCTTCTGATAGAAGTCTATGGAATTTACAGTTCTGTTGCATTAGAGCAACTAATTGAGATTTCAGCTCAAAATTGTTTGCTCCAATGGTGGGGATTGAGATGCTTTTTCCATCAAACTTGGAAGTAGGTGTAGTATAATCACCAAGCATCCTCCTTGCATTGTTATTATTTTTGGCTGCCATCTCCTCTTCCTTTTCGAAAATTTCTGTAAGGTTGTCTCTGGATTGTTGTATTTTAGCTTCTCTTAGTTTCCTTTTTAAAGTCCTTTCAGGTTCAGGATCTGCTTCAACAAGAATGTTCTTATCCTTGCTCCTGCTCATATGACAAAGAAGGGAATAACAAAGAAAACATGGAATCCTCTATGTCACAGTATAGGGATTCCTTATGCAAGTATGAAAAGAGAAGAATATAAGAAGGATGAGAGGAAAAATTCGAACACAGAGAGGGAGATGGGGTTCGAATTTTGGGTGGAAGAGAAGTGTTAGTAGATGAATAAATAAATAGAAGAAGATGAGAGAGGGGGAATTTTGAAAATTAATTAAAATAAAATTTAAAATTTTAAAGTTAAATTTCGAAAATTAAATTTGAAATCAAATTTAATTAAAATTAAAATAACTAGTTAATTAAAAAGAAAATTTGAAAAAGAAGGAAGGGATTTTCGAAAATTAGAGAGAGATTTAGTTAGGTAGTTTTGAAAAAGATAAGAAACAAACAAAAAGTCAATTAGTTAGTTGAAAAAGATAAGAAGATAAGAAGTTAGAAGAGATATTTTAAAATCAAATTTTTGAAAAAGATAAGATTTAAAAAGATATGATAGAAATTTATTTTGAAAATAGATATGATTAAAAAGATATGATAGAAAAGATATGATTGAAAAGATATTAAGAAGATTTAAAAATTAAATTTGAAATTTTAAAATCAAAATTAATGACTTGACTCACAAGTAATCACAAGATATGATTCTAGAACTCAAAGTTTGAATCTTTCTTAACAAGCAAGTAACAAACTTGAAATTTTTGACTCAAAACATTAATTGTTGATAATATTTTTGAAAATTATGAGATAAAATTAAGAAAAAGATTTTTGAAAAATATTTTTAAAATTTTCGAAAATAAATAAGAAAAATGAAAAAGATTTGATTTTTGAAAAAGATAAGATTTTTAAATTGAAAATTTGATTTGACTCATGAGAAACAACTAAATTTTAAAAATTTTGAAAAAGTCAACTCAAATTTTCGAAAATTTATGAGAGAAAAAGGGAAAGATATTTTTTTATTTTTGAATTTTTAATGATAAGAGAGAAAAACATCAAAAAGACTCAATGTATGAAAATTATGAATCAAAACACATGATGCATGCAAGAACACTATGAATATCAAGATGAACACCAAGAACACTTTGAAGATCATGATGAACATCAAGAACATGTGTTTGAAAAATTTTTGATGCAAAGAAAACATGCAAGACACCAAACTTAGAAATCTTTAATGCTTAGACACTATGAATGCAAAGATGCACATGAAAAACAACAAAAGACACAAAATAAGAAAACATCAAGATCAAACAAGAAGACTTACCAAGAACAACTTGAAGATCATGAAGAACACTATGAGTGCATGAATTTTCGAAAAATGCATAAATTTTTTTAGAAAAAATGCAATTGACACCAAACTTAAAAATTGACTCAAGACTCAAACAAGAAACACAAAATAATTTTTTATTTTTATGATTTTATATTTTTTTTGTATTTTATTTTATTTTTTTTGAAAAACATATAGGAAAAAGAAAATAAGAAATTCAAAATTTTTTTAGAAGAATTCCAGGAATCTTTCAATGTTTAGCCTAAAGCTCCAATCCAAGGGTTGGACATGGCTTAATAGCCAGCCAGCTTTAGCATTCAAATCAGACATACAACAGCTGATACTTCAAATTAACTTGCCTCTATGCTGATGGTTTAGAAGCCTCAGTCCAAAAGAATTTGGACATGGCTTTACAGCCAACCAGGCTTCAACATGTTACATGAAACTCTAGAATTCATTCTTAAAAACTCTGAAATTTTTTTTTTCAAAAACAGGTGATACATTTTTTTGAAAGAATTTTTTTTTGAAAATAAAACAAAAAGAAAATTACCTAATCTGAGCAACAAGATGAACCGTCAGTTGTCCAAACTCGAACAATCCCCGGCAACGGCGCCAAAAACTTGGTGTGCGAAATCGTGATCGTTCCTTCCTTGGTAACGGCGCTAAAAACTAAATACGTACGTTCATGTTCTTAATTCTGTTTCACAACTTCGTACAACTAACCAGCAAGTGCACTGGGTCGTCCAAGTAATACCTTACGTGAGTAAGGGTCGAATCCCACGGAGATTGTTGGTATGAAGCAAGCTATGGTCATCTTGTAAATCTCAGTCAGGCGGATTAAATTGTTTTAAGAAATTATAGTGGATGAAAATAAATAAAATATAAAATAGGATAGTGGTACTTATGTAATTCATTGGTGAGAATTTCAGATAAGCGTATAGAGATGCTTTCGTCCCTCTGAACCTCTGCTTTCCTGCTGTCTTCATCCAATCCTTCATACTCTTTTCTATGGCAAGCTGTATGTAAGGCATCACCGTTGTCAATGGCTACTTCCCATCCTTTCTGTGAAAATGGTCCGATGCGCTATCACTACATGGCTAATCATCTGGAGGTTTTCGATCATACTGGAATAGGATTCACCCTCCTTTTGCGTTGGTCACTACGCCCAGTACTCGCGAGTTTGAAGTTCGTCACAGCCATCCCTTTCCAGATCCTACTCGGAATACCACAGACAAGGTTTAGACATTCCGGATCTCAAGAATGGCCATCCATGGGTTCTAACTTATACCACGAAGATTCTAATATCTCAGACTCGGTCCTCTGTATAGGCATGGCCGAATGGCCAGCCCCCATGAAAGTCTAAGATAGCATAAAACTAATCAAAGATCCCTTACAAAGATAGCATAAAGTCCTATTTATACTAAACTAGTTACTAGGGTTTACAAAAATGAGTAAATGATGCAGAAATCCACTTCCGGGGCCCACTTGGTGTGTGCTTGGGCTGAGCTTGAAGTTTACACATGGAGAGGTCATTCTTGGAGTTGAACGCCAGTTTGTAACGTGTTTTTGGCATTGAACTCTACTTTGCAACTTGTTTCTGGCGCTGAACGCCAGACTATAACATGGAACTAGCGTTCAACGCCAGTTTGTGTCATCTAAACTCGGGCAAAGTATGAACTATTATATATTGTTGGAAAGCCCTGGATGTCTACTTTCCAATGCAATTAGAAGAGCGCCATTTGGCATTCTGTAGCTCCAGAAAATCTACTTTGAGTGCAGGGAGATCAGAATCCAACAGCATCTGCAGTCCTTCTTCAACCTCTGAATCTGATTTTTGCTCAGGTCCCTCAATTTTAGCCAGAAAATACCTGAAATCACAGAAAAACACACAGACTCATAGTAAAGTCCAGAAATGTGATTTTTAATTAAAAACTAATAAAAATATACTAAAAACTAACTAAATCATACTGAAAACTATGTAAAAACAATGCCAAAAAGCGTATAAATTTTCCGCTCATCAAGATCTCATGGCAACTAGAGTTCAGAACGCCTGGAGGGTCTGCATTGACTACAGACGCCTCAACCAAGCCACTCATAAGGATCACTATCCTCTTCCATTCATTGATCAAATACTGGATCGCCTATCAGGTAAATCACATTATTGTTTTTTAGATGGTTACACAGGTTATTTCTAGATTCATATAGCTCCTGAGGATCAGGAAAAGACCACTTTTACATGTCCTTTTAGGACTTATGCTTATAAGAAAATGTCCTTTGGCTTGTGCAATGCACCAGCTACCTTCCAAAGGTGCATGATGAGTCTTTTCTCTGATCTTATTGAGGACTGTATGGAAGTTTTTATGGATGATTTTAGTGTATATGGCGATTCCTTTAGCCTTTGCTTAGATGGATTATCTAGAGTATTAGATAGATGTGTCAGTACAAACCTTGTATTAAATTTTAAAAAATATCACTTTATGGTAAAAAAAAAGGTATTGTACTAGGACATGTTGTGTCTAATATTGGCATTTCTGTAGATCTAGCAAAGGTGGATGTTATTTCTAGTTTACCTTACCCCTCCTCTGTGAGGAAAGTCCGTTCGTTCCTTGGCCATGCAGGTTTTTACAGGAGATTCATTAAGGACTTCAGTAAGGTAGCACTACCCTTATCCAGACTACTGCAGAAGGATATTGAGTTCGAGTTCAGTGAGGATTGCAAACAAGCGTTTGATAAGCTGAAGACCGCCCTGACTCAAGCTCCAATTGTGAAAGGACCATACTAGAGCCAGCCATTTGAAATAATGTGCGATGCCTCCAACCATGCAGTAGGAGCAGCACTGGCTCAGCGTGTAGGTAAGGACCCCTTTGTTATTGCTTATGCGTCTAAAACTTTAGATGCCGCTCAGTTCAATTACACTACTACTGAGAAACAACTTCTTGCTATTGTTTTTGCTCTGGATAAATTTCGAGCCTATTTACTTGGTATGAAGGTAGTAGTGTACTCAGACCATGCAGCTCTAAAGTATCTATTAGCTAAAAAGGAGTCCAAACCAAAGCTTATACGTTGGATACTGCTATTACAAGAATTTGATTTGGAAATTAAGGATAGGAGTGGTAACCAAAATTTAGTGGCAAACCACTTGAGTCGCCTTGAGCACATTACAGATGACCCCACTCCTATAGCTAATAATTTCCCATTTGATAACCTGCAAGCAGTATCTGAGGTAGTCCCTTGGTATGCACCTGTAGCTAATTATCTAGTTAGCCGCACTTTTCTTCCAAACTTTTCTAAGAATCAAAGAGACAAGCTGAAAAGCGAGTCTAAATATTATATATGGGATGACCCATATTTAAGGAGATGTGGCGCTGACCAGGTAATTAGACAGTGTGTGCCTCAATCAGAATTGCAGTCCATCTTAGAGGCCTGTCACTCATCTGAGAGGGGAGGACATGTTGGCCCTCAAAGAACAGCTAGAAAAATCTTAGACTGTGAATTCTGGTGGCCTACTCTTTTTAGAGATGCTGCTGAATTTTGTAGATCTTGTTTTCCATGCCAAAAATTTGGTAATATATC
>NC_029788.2:69954145-69962166 GCF_000816755.2 Arachis ipaensis
TTATTTGTCGCTTTGGATCACCACGAGCAATCGTGAGCGATCAAGGCACTCATTTTTGTAACAGGAGACTAACAGGATTAATGAAGAAGCATGGGATAATTCATAAGGTTGCAACAGCCTACCATCCTCAGACTAATGGGCAAGCCGAGGTGTCAAACAGAGAGATAAAGCGTATCTTACAGAAGATAGTCAAACCTCATAGAAGAGACTGGAGCATCAGGCTACAAGATGCACTCTGGGCATACAGAACAGCATACAAAATACCCATTGGGATGAGTCCTTTCCGCTTAGTTTAGGGAAAAGCTTGTCATCTCCCTGTTGAAGTAGAGCACAAAGCCTTTTGGGCAGTAAAGGAGTGCAACATGGGAATTGAGAAAGCTGGAGCTGAAAGGAAGTTGCAACTGCAAGAACTGGAAAGCCTTCACCTAGAAGCTTATGAGAACTCAAGACTATACAAGGAGAAGATGAAGGCTGTACATGATCAGCACATCAAGAGAAAAGAGTTCCAACCTGGGGATTTAGTCTTCCTTTACAAATCTCGACTGAGACTCATGTCAGGCAAGTTGAGATCAAGATGGGAAGGTCCATACAGAGTAGAGAAGGCCGAACCGTACGAAGTTTTTCACCTAAGTCATCCTTCAAGCTCTGAACTTATCAAAGTTAATGGACAACGTTTAAAGTTGTACCATGGAGAGAGGATGAAGAAAAACAAGGAGCTCGAGATCTTCCTCTTGGAAGATCCCCACATAGCCAAAGACTGAGCTAGTGGAGCGTCCAACTTACGGACGTTAAAGCAAAGTGCTAGGTGGGAGACAACCCACCATGGTATGATCGTTCTTTTTTTTATTCTTTGTTTTCCTATTCCATAACTCTTCTCTTTATTAGTACATTTCGTGCATCTGCATTTACATACTTTTATTTAAAAAAAAAAAATTTCACGATGCGACCGCATCATTGACGCGTCCGCGTCGCAGGTGATTGGAGAAAATAATAAAAAGATCAGAGAGTCATGCGAGAGCGTGGCTAGAGGCGTGCCCGTGGCACAAATTTCCCCACGCGACCGCATCGCTGATGCGTCCGCGTCGGGTGGGAACATTGGCCTCCCACGCGACCGCGTCACTCACGCGGCCGCGTACCCTGGAATTCGACGTGAAAAGGGTGCACGACCGAAAGTTGTGCTAGAGTGGTGTTGGATTGGCGCTGAACGCACAATTCTTTCCATGCGGACGCATGGCTCACGCGTCCGCGTCATATCCTTCTAATGGCCTCTCACGCGATCGCATGCCCCACGCGATCGCGTCACCCAACATTTGGTGCAATAAGAGTATGAACAGAGAGTTGTGCAAGTGCGAGGCTGCCCTCGCGCCAGTAGCATAAAACGGGTCACGCGACCGCGTGACCGACGCGACCGCGTGACCGACGCGACCGCGTCAATTAGTATAAGTGCAAGTCGTGTGACCGCGTGCCCCACGCAACTGCGTCGCTTGCGCCACACAGCTTCCCTAATTTGCCAATTATCTTATCTTTCTTTTCCCCAAATCCTATTTTCTCTTTTCCCTCCTTATTTCTTCCTTCTTCCTTCTTCCTTCTTTCTCACTTTCTACCCTCTCTCTCTCTCACCCCCATTAACAAGGTTTTCTTTTCTTCTTCCCCCCTTACTTTTTCTATTATTCTTCTTATTTTTATATGTTACTTTCTTTTCTTTTCTTTTTACTTTCATTATCCATATTTTCTTTTTCTTTCTTTTTCCTTTTTACTTGGTGTTGGAAATTTATTTGAGTCATTATTTCTCATTATATGCTTGTGGATTATTGTAAAATTGTTTGACAATTATATATTACTTTTTTTAAAGAGTTGCTTGCATGTTCACTTTAATACTTTCTATACCTTATTTACCATGCATGCTATGTGTTTGTGAAAAAGCCTATATGGCATCATGCATTTTTCTACATTATTCTATTCTACTATTCAATGCTTGCTTTTTACAAATTCCCTTTACTATTGTATTAATTGAATTTAATTGTCAATACAAACGTGATGGCTAGTTTGTTACGAGTGATAACACATTCAACTAATTAAATGCTTGATCTATGCTACTCATGCCTTTGCCTGCATGCCAATAAACCCCTTGCATTTAATTATCCTCCAATACACTTGCTATATTTCCATTGATGAACTTTTTGCATGTAGTCATGACCATGTGTTAACAACATCCTCTTTACCGTGCATTATTTATCACTTATACAACCCTCTTCCTTGCTCTATCTCTTTGAATTTATGTTACTTTCTTTTTTTCCCTTTTCAGGATGGCCACCAAGAAAGGAAAAGAGAAAGCTACTCCCAAACCACCAGCAAGAAGAGGAACAAAAAGAGCATTAGTGGCAGAGCCCTCTTCAACTGCGGTTAAACCCTCAACAAAAAGAACTAAGAGGATTATAAAGGTTGATGATAAAGAAAAAGCCTTCCCAGCAAAGGACACTGCGCGATTTCCTAATCGCTACTGTGAGCAGATGTTTCCCATCCTGGCAGCAAGGAGTTACAACAACGAATACCTTCTTCTCCTCCCAAACCATATTGCTATCTTTGTTGAGCCGCAAATTGCACAAAGACAATGGAATTTCCTACAGAAACAGCCGAGGCAAGTCAATCTTTCTTGGGTAGTCGAGTTCTACTCCAACTTCTACCTGCCAACCCTGCAATCTGTCTTTGTCCGTCAAAAGCAAGTCCCCATTACAGAAGAGGCCATTCAAAAAGCTCTAGGTCTTCCCCCTGTTCCAGAAGGATTGGACACCTTTCAAGAAGCCATACTCAAGCGCCAGATGTACTAATTTGACTGGGACGCCATTCTCAAAGTTATCGCACTACCTGGCAGCCGTTGGATCTACGGATACCATCGTACCCGCCCTAAGGGAATATCGGCTTCAGTACTTACCTTGGAGGCTCGCGTATGGGCACAGATCATGTCCCTTTACGTCTTTCCGAGCACTCACGAGTCCTCCTTCACTGCGGACATGGCCGTTCTACTATGGTGCATCCTTACAGACCAACCTCTGAACCTACCAAGACACATCCGGAATGCCATGGGACACGTACAAATTGCGGACAACTTACCTTTTCCCGCCTTGGTCTCAGATCTTGTCTCAGCAACCAGAATTTCCTACATAGCTGGGGACACCAAAGCCATGCTCCCACGGGATGATCAGTATGTCCCTAACGGAAAATACATCAAACCTCCACCAGCCGCCACAAGCCATCCTACTGAATCGGTTGAAGATATTCCTTCTTCAACACCACAAGCACCTACAACAGACCAACTGCTCCATCAGATATTCGAAAGGTTGGATCGGTAGGAACACAAAGCTAAGATGAGAGAGCGCCGTAACAAGCGCGGATTCACATACCTCAAGGAGCTGATTATGGGAAAATTCAAAGACTCAGACACCCCGGACTCCACTTCCTTTACCAGCACAAGAAGCCATGATGGTCCCGACTGTGGAGATACTGCTACCAGCCCACCTTTGTTCCTGACAGATGGCACCGAGGACGATGCAAAGCCTTAAGTGTGGGGAGGTCGGTCAGTACCTGACTTCTGGAGATAATTTTTCTTCCCTAAACACCAATAAATTAGGATATTTAGTTAGTTTTTCTTTTGTAGAATATGATAAATTGCATAGTAATAGGTTAGTTGCATGCATGTTCTACTTGATTGAAAAGACAATAAGTTTTCCTCTGACCCTATTTTCGGAACAAAATTTCACTAACTTTAATTAAAACTCTTATGTTAAATTTGCTTAAAGTTGTATTTGGAACATGATTTTTGAGCTAAAAGAACACACAACCTGTGAGATTTGAGCCTTTATGCATGGTTACATTATTTGACCATAATTATTTTACTCTTGTGTGTTTACTTCTCTATGATTGTAATCTATATTTTCTTCCATCTTATATGTCCAATGTTTATAATATTTATATGTTTGCATATTTTTGAGGCCATTAATTGTTTAGCTCACTTATCCAAATTAAACCTACCCTTTCAATTACCTTTGTTAGCCACTTTGAGCCTTAAATCCCATTTGTTCTATATTTTACCACATTACTAGCCTTAAGCAGAAAAAAACAATTATATATCCCAAATTGAAACTTTGGTTAGCTTAAGATAGAATTGTGTGTGCTAATTAAGTATGGAAAATTGTGGGAACAAAAGATAATAAGGAAATGTGTCATGATAATATAATGGGAATTTGGATACCTACTCATGTGAAACTATAAGAATTGAAAATCTATGTGCATTGATAAGCTATGTTTATTTTATGTTTATGTTAAAAAAAAACCAAAAATATTCAATAAATAAATAAGGAGACAAAATTACCCCAATGCTAAGTTAAGAATTCAAAGATCAATGCTTGTATGATAAAATTAAAATAAAAAGTTGATACACGAGTATGGAATGTGAAAGGGAAATTCTGGGTAGCTAGGTATGAATTCTAAAGTTATAAAGAATATATAAAAATTGAGGAGATGACCAGCGAGAAGTGACGCAGCCGCATGGCTCACGCGACCGCGCGGATTGGAATAGCACAAGTGACGCGGAGGCGTGGACGACGCGCTCGCGTGGCAGGGCAAAACGCCGAATGACGCGGCCGCATGAATGACGCGATCGCGTGATGTGCGCGATCTGCATAATCTGTAGAATTTGCTGGGGGTGATTTTAGGCCCTGTTTTGACCCAATTTCGGCCCAAAAAAGTAGACTAGAGCCAGAGAACATGCAGAGACCGAGAAAAATATTCATTCTACACAATTTTTAGTTTTTAGATCTAGTTTTACTCCTCCTCTAGCTTTTCTCTGTACACATTCATAGTTCTTAGGATTTTATTTCTATTGCTCTTTGCATTGGGATATTGAGAAGAGTTATTTCCTCATCAAGACTTCGTCATTCTAGTTCGTTTTCTTTACTTAGCTCTTACTCTTCCATGTCCTTTAATTTACTCAATTTTACTATTGAATTATTTTTAGAATTTATTAATACAAGAATTACTTTTATTTTTAATTGATTTCTTTGATTTTTATTTATCATGTCTTTCTTTAATTCCCTTTCCTATGTTATGAATTCTACATTCACAATGAGCGAGTAGTCCCCTAACTTGATGGGGAGTTGATTGAAAGGAACCCTTGAGTTGGAATGCTCAAAAAGAAAAATTGTAATTGGGTTTATTGTTGGATTGCCCTCTAGTCACTGACACCAATCCCTCTTAATTGAGTGGGTTGGAACTTGTAAATAGAAGTAGCATTCCAACTTGTTTGACTTTCCCTTACCTAGTAAGGGATAACTAAACAGGACAACCTTCAATTGTCAATTAATCTTGAGAGTACTCCGACAAGAATAGGGCTTCCAGCTAATCTACTCCCAGTCAAGGCTTTTATTTAATTTACATAAATTCTCTAATTTAATTTTCTGTTATTCAATTCAAACCATTTTGAAATATCTGATTAATAAAATAGCACACCCTTCTGCTACTCGTTGGGAGACGACTTGGGATTCATTCTCCCAGTATATTAATTTTAATTTTTGTGACACCCTTCTAAATTGATAAGCGAATTTCTGGTTGGTTAAGAACTATACTAACGCATATCTTATAACAATTCTTGACTCGCCAATTTCCGTCACGTCAGTTAGTTTTCAGAAGTAGTCAATGAATTGATGTAGTTTGTTTGTGAAAAATTGAATGTATAGGTTCAAGTGTGAAGAGGTGAGGATTCAATCATGTTATATGTATGGTGCCAAATTGCCAATCAACACCACTACCATTCAAAAAAGCGGTGAAGAGATTATACATCATTTGGACCTGTAAAATTCTAAATAGTAGTAGTTATTATTCTAAGGAATAAGCTGCCAAAAGAACTAAAGTAGGAAAGTTGATACCTCCGTTTTCTTCATTTTCATTATGCTTGTAAATTTTGGGACTCGTAAGTACTAGCTCTATAATTTTACTGAGTATTCATACTTGTAAATGTCCTTGAAAATGTAAGGATAATGAAAAGGACAAGAATTTGTATGATAGTTTACTTTAAGCAAAACAAATTATTAGCATTGGAAGGGCATGTTTTTTCTATTATGGAAAGCTAAACGAAAATAAAAGGAAAGCAACATTCTTCATCTTTCATTATGCGAGAGAAAAAAAAAAGCACAGATAGTTCATCTCAAAACTATGGCATAGATGGCTCATCTAAAAAATATTGCAACATTCTTTTTTTTTTTATTATGTGTGCACATGTATTATCTAATAGTAATGATAATGAGATTAGTCATAAAGAAGCTACGTACTTGTTGAAGTTTAGAAAAGCTATACACAATCTTCCCTTTAATTGGTTCGACAACAATACTATTATGTGCAAATGAGTTGGTGTGGTTTGCTGTCAGAGAGGCGGATTTAAGGGAGGTCTAAGGTGGCCATGGTCCCCCATTTTTTTTTTAAAAAAATAGTATTATTAGTTTATTATTATTATATAATTAATATATATACATATATTAATTATAAATTAAATATATTTTAGTATATTACATATTAAAAAAATTTACATGTTAGTAACTTAATATGTACTAATTATAATGTGTATTATAATATATTAGTAGAAGTTGTTGACGACGTAAATCGTGGTTAACATACGTTCTTGTTATATGTTGGTGTGTGGGAAGCCTTTGTATTACTATTGGATAACCATGTTTCCTTCAACAGGTTATCAACATGGTGGCCTCCATGCTCAGCTTCGACAACATGTCTTCTAAGTGGTTCTTTCCAACCACCTTTGCAGTAAAACTATGTTTCCGTGTCAAAAAAAGGGCGCTAACCGTTTTTGTTTTTATGAGAAGCTATAAGTGAATATGTTATTAGAAAAATGGCTTAAAAAAGTGTAAGTTAATAATTAGAGTTGTGATAATATTTTCTTGTCAAGATGAAAGATAGTGATAACATAATTCACGTTTAATAACTAAAATAATAGTCTGATTATTTATGGAATAAGAATAAAAAACCAATAATTTAAGATTCGAAGAAACTATGTTGTGTAGTGATTTTTTATTTCTTATCCATGGTTAATTATATGGTGCTTGTAAATTGGTGTCCAATTATTGTGTAGTTTTTTTTTTAAGCAAAATTTAATTATTAAAAGTTAGTCTACGTTTATAATTTTTTTTAATTGAATATTAATTTTTCCTTTTTTCTTATGAAACTAGACATTGTTGCCTAAAAATTATTTGTCAATAGCAATCACCTTTATTCACTCGTAACATAGTGAGTACGGTACTCTTAGTAAAACCTGAGGCGATTAATTTGTGTTTGTGTCTCATGTAAAACTGTGTTTCCATGTCCAGCAAATTGTGCTAAGTCCTGTCAACCATAGCATTAACACTCTTAAATTCATCTGCACTAATTTCATGGGCTATGCGGATAAATTGCATCGGGTAACAATATATTTCTGCATTTTAATTGACAATGGTCCTCTGCCTTTAGTTTAGTGTTGTCTTAGACAAGTGGATAAACTCGCTTCTCATGTGCTTTGAACAATGTTGGTGTCTCGTAACTTATTTGCTTGATTTGTACAGATATATGTTCCAATGTACAGGGAGCAACACTGGTAAATAGGTTTAAAAAACAATAAAAGTTTATAAATATATAAATAATTGAAAAGTTATTGAAAAATATAGGTTTGAATTAATGTAAAAAATCAATAACTATAAAAAGAATTATTTTGACTCTTTTTATGACAACAGTAACAACTAAATAAACTTTTTAAACAATAAAAATTATTAAAACAAGATGAAAAACGAATTTTTAGCAGATTATATGATTGTATATGTTGAAAAAGAGAATGCTTCAAAATTTATTTCAAATGGTAAATTGATCATTTTAGTTATATGAACATTGCAGAACAAATTTAAAAATACCAAAATCCTAAAGTATGTAGTTGAATGTTGATTTTTATATAATATAATTATTAATTTTGACCTATATACTAATATTTT
>NC_029788.2:69962357-69979030 GCF_000816755.2 Arachis ipaensis
ATTATATTTAATTTATTTTGTATTTAATTTGATCCTCCTCTTATAAAATTTTTGGATACGCCACTGTTTGCGGTTAATTTTCAGCCACTAATTCTCAGTATCTAGAAAAGATCCAGTTCAATTCAAGGCAGCTCAACGGAACAATCCCTTTATATATTAATGAATCTCTTGTCAATCTACACTTTCTCGATCTTGGAAACAACTTTCTCAGTGATACTTTGCCTTCCTTTACGAGCGTCTCCTACCTCCAATATCTATATTTATTCCAGAACAACTTTACCTCCATTCCTCACGATTGCTTTCGGGGTTTAGAAAATTTAGAGCTCCTTGGCTTGAGTAACAATACCAACCTCTCACCCTAGACTTTTCCCACCAACATGAATACCAACTCACACTTTACCATCATCATACTCAAGACTATAAACCTCATGGGCTCCTTGCCGGATATCTTTGATTCTTTTTCTGTATTGCAAACTTTTTATCTCTCTAAAAAAAATCTCATGGGAATGTTGCCTAAGTTTTTTTCAAAACTAACCAAGCTAATTAGATTGAATTTCAACCACCCCAAGGATAATAAGTTGTCAGGTACAATTCAATTTCTTTCATCTATGCCACAATTGTTTGAAGTGAGTCTTGAGGGAAACTCTTTCAAGGATTCTATTCGAGACCTATCCAATTAAAAACACTTGAAATATCTATCTCTTGCAAATAATAGGTTAACAGGTGTAGTTTTACCTTTTCTAGGAATGTTCAATGAAATCTATCAAGTTCCATTAGAAAACAACTGGTTGCAGGGTCCTCTTCCTTCATTTAGTAAAGTTTGGAGTCCAAAAGTAAATCTTGCTTCTAATACATTTTGTTTAGACCATACTGGGCCTTGTGATCACAGAGTCACTACTTTATTTTAAGTTGTTCAGGAATTTCATTACCCATTTCTGTTGGTGCAATCGTGGCGAGGAAACAATCCCTGTCAAGCTTGGGATTTCATCACTTATGATGACAAGGGCAACATCAGAACCGTAAATTTAACAAATTTGAATTTGACGGGGTCAATATCTCCTTCATTCAAGAATTTAACGGATATGTGTGAATCGTATCTTGGTGAGAATAAATTGAATGGGTCCACACCAGAGAGCTTGACAAGCTAATGAAAAAACTCAAGTTTCTGTATGCGTCCAATAACAATCTATCAGAAAACCTTTTACCATTCTCAACAAAAATCATCGTCATTACCACAAGTAATGTTTTTCTTCAACAGTCTCACTCATTCAAAATCTCGCTATCTTCTACTTTTATTTTAGGTACGCTCATTATTATCTCTATATTGAGTAATATTAAATTTATAAAAATAAAAAACAAAACAAAATTAAGATGTTAAACTTATAAATTTATACATATAAGAGATTACATGCAAAAGTAGTAATTTAAGAAAGCAGTGTGTGAATAATGAGCTTATAATAACAGAATGTAACATTAAAATAAATTACACAACAATTATTTTGAGGTGAGTTCTTCGATGCCAAAAGATTGTGTGCCGAATTTGCCGAAAACCTCAGTTCTATTAACGGAGTAAGTTGACCTACGTAAAATATTGGAAAATAAAATTTGTCCTATTATAAAACTAAAAATGCATGTAGTTATCATGGATGGTGTGATACTTGGGTTCTAACATTGCTATATATATTTTTTTGTTAAATATGGTGCTTAAAAATAAAATATTTTAAAATTTTGTTTAACTAGTATGCAAATTTACATTACCAAACAAATATAAATTTCATTTTTCCATATACAGTATTTGTTGGCTTATAAAAAAACATTCACTTATACATTTAATTATTTAATAAGATGATACTTAAATAGTATTTTAAATTAACCTAGTTAAAAAATTAAAGCATTTCAGTAATGCACTAATGCTAGTGCCACATATTTTATTATAAGCTATTAGTCATTCAGATGTCCTATTGACCTAATGTCAGTGGCACAAACTCCAATCTCCAAGAAACAACTAATTCCATTCATCTATTTAAAATCTTTCTACCTTTGTTGGACCCACATCATAATACTTGTCCATATTCCATTGAGTGTTGAAGCATTTCGGCAAATTTGGAATGCAATCTTTTGCCACCAAATAACTCACCATTGACAAATTGATGATGATAGAGAAAAGAAATAAAAACTGATATAGAACTCTACATATTGATTGTGATATTCTGATTACAAGTGTTATACTCTCATACACTCATACATTAATACTTAGGACTTCTAACTTCCTAATTAACTAAAAAATTTAATTTTTGTATATAAAAAATTATTCAATAAAAAAATTTAAAACTTAATATTAAATTTAAATAAAACTACAATTATTATTATAACTAAATAATATCAAAAATGTATATTGTTAAAAAAAATATGATATATAAATGACAAAAATTTAAAAATTAAGTACTACATAAGAAGAATAAAAAGTGATATGATGATAGAAAAACTATAAAATGACAATTTTACCAAAATATTTATATGATAATATTAAAAGTTATCTAGTATGTCAAGAGATTATTGTGTTATTACTTGATTTTTCTATACATTATAATAAATTAATAGATAGATAGATAAATAAATAGATTTTTATAAAATAAAATTTATTTTTTAAATAGGATATGCAATATTAGAATTTAGACCATTGATATGAATTAATATTTTATACTATATTTTTTATTTAGAGTTAGATAGTTTAGTGTGTGAAATTATGAGATTAACATTAGATTGATTATATAAATACTATTTTTTATGATAGTATAAATATAATTTTAAAATAGATATTTTTCTATGTTGTTACAATAGATGACATATCAATTTTATATGAAATTTAAGATCTTATATATCATTCATACACTATAACATTACTTTAGACTCTCTTTTTCTATATTTTAATAGACATATACCAACTAATTTTTACTATACACTTAATAGTTTAGAATGCATATAATGGTAGAAGAAAAGTGACGTTTTTTGATATATCTAAATTTCTATTTTGTAATTATTCTTCATTTCAATGTATATATGCAGGTATATTAATTGCTGGTGTTGATGTTATTGTAATAATCTTTGTTGTGATTGTTTATTATTATAAGAGACATTTATTATAAAAAAAAATTTTTTTATTGATCGGCAAGTTGATATGTTGATAAGAAGTTATAGTACTACAGTACCAGTAAGATATATTTATGTAGAGGTAAAACAGATAACAAACTCATTTGGTGAGAAATTGGGACAAGGAGAATATGGTAATATAAAGCAAATTTAAATGATGGTCATCAAGTGGCAGTGAAGATATTTAAGGAGTAAAAAAGAAGTGTGGAAGAATTCGTAAATGAGGTTGTTATTATCAGTAGAACATCTCATGTGAACATTGTTTCACTTTTGGGATTTTGTTACGAAATGAATAAACAAGCTCTTATTTATGAATTCATGTGCAATGGCTCTTTCGATAGATATAAATATAAACAGGGACGTTCCTCTCTCATTTCTCTCTTTTCTATTTTAGATTGGAATGAATTATATCATATTGTAATTAGCATTGCTCAATGATTAGACTACTTACATGAAAGATGAAATACAAGAATTTTGCATCTTGATATCAAACCTCAAAATGTGCTTCTTGATGAAAAATTTTGTCCAAAAATTACAGATTTTGGATTAGCTAAAATATATAAAAATAATGAAAATAGTGGGTCAATATTTAGCATAAGAGGGACTCTAGGTTATATTGCACGAGAAATATTTAGTCAAACGTATGGAGGAATTTCTTCCCAATCAGATGTGTATAGTTATGAAATGTTAATTCTTGAAATGATTGGGGGAAAAAGATAATTATGATATTAGAGGATCTCATGGTAATGAATCCTACTTTCCTGATTGGTTTTATAAGGATCTAGATGAAGATTTTATTCGTTTCACGAGTTTGACTTTTGAAGAAGAAGAAAAAATTATAATAAAAAAGATTTTATTGGTGGGCTTATGGTATATTCAAATAGATCCATTAAAAAGACCATCAATGTCAAAAGTGGTGAAAATGTTACAAGGACAACTTAAGTCAATACCATATCTTTAGAAATCTATCATGTCTTCTTCTACATTGCCTCTCTTATTGTATTTAGATGCATCTCATAGCGATGTATTTGAGACAAATTCGATAATTAAAGAAATAAATTTAGTGTCTTTAAAAATTAAATACACATCTAAAATACAAACTAAATAAAACTAAAATTTAAAATTTAAATTTTAAATTTCTATTTCAGATTTAATATATTTTAACTATTAAAATATTAGAATCTAAATTCACATCCAAAAATCAAATTAATTAAAATTCAAAATTTCGATTTTAAAATTCTAAAATAAATCTTAAACCATCTAATTATTAATTAATATCATACAAAATGTAAGAACCAGATTTTTTCACAAATAAAATCTTTTAAATGCCAAATTAGATTCCAAAAAGTTAGGATGAGAATTTGGGAATTTAAATATAATTTTTGGACTCAGTAGGTCTTTCGGAGTCAGAAAATATATTTTTTGCGAAAAACCAAAAAAAATATGAACCAGCAGTTGAACCGGTTCAAGTCTGCCCGATACTGTGCGAGAAAAAGTGAAAACAGTCGAAAACTTTGGAAAAATATTAGAAGTCGAAAACCGGGCATTAATTTTAAAGGTTTGACCCGAAGTTAGGCCAAACGGACTAAAAACGCTAACGGGTTGGACCGAGCTCAAGTTGGGCCCAAGCCCAACCTTATATAAGTCCATTAAGTGGCAAACTCAGTCACTTTTAACACCAAATAGCAGCAGCAACGTGAATGTGAAGAGAGGAGAGGTGAGGGTTTTATTTACTATTCATCATCTTCTTCTTGGAGCCATATCTCACTCTCCAGACCTCTGATTCGCGTGCCGTCAGTTTCTACGTGAAGCCCTCATCGAGCCCGTTAGTTTTATTCTAACTTGTGTAGGTAAGAACTCGAAGTTCCTTGCTCATTTTTGTGCCCTTTGTGAAAGTCGAATTTTGGTTTTGATTTTGACTGATCCTTGTATTTTGGGTGTTTAGGTACACTTTAGCCTTTGATTGATGTTGGTTTTGGCTTTCAAAACTGTTAGGCAAGGTAAGAGATATTGAAACTCTTGTGAAATTTCAATTATAATGAGCTCTAGGTTGATTTATGATGATTTATGTATATATAGCTTGATTATGGTGAGTTTGGAGCTTGTTGGAGATTATTGGTGGCTTAGATTGTGATTGGAAGCTTATCTTGGGCTCAAATTGGGGTCTTGATGCATATTGGGGATTGGCCAAGGTATGGTTTCGGTTTTCTCTATGTAGTATATAATATTCATAGACACTTAGGCTAGTGACCCATAGGATAAGTTTGAATTTAAATGGTTGTTGAGTTATGGAATGATGGTATGTGGTGATTTATGATGAGTTGGTGATTGTTGAGTTTGATTATGATGATTGGTAGTGATATGATGATGATGAATAATTGTGAAGTTGAGAAGTGATTTGTGTTGATATATGTGATGATAATGTTGATGATTTAGTAATGTAGTTGGAAAAATATTAACAGGGATTTTGATTATAATGTGATATGTTGATGTTGAGGTTGAGGATGATGAATGGTAAAGGAAAGTGTGGTAATTTTGGTGTGATGTGATATAAAGTGTTGATTTTTTATGAAGAAGGGAATTTGGAATGGTTTGGTATTGTTTTGGTTGGTTTGAGATATGAAAGTGGGAAAAATTGGTAATTTTGGGTTATTTGGTAAAAGTGGATTTTTGGTGAACTTTGTCTGATCATAAATTTTTCTCTGGTTTTTAAAATCAGATGAAACTTGTCTAGAATTAAAGATCTTTGAAAATCCTTTAAATCGATATAAAGTTTTTGAAATTTGGAATTTTGTAGAGGAAGTTATGATCATTCAAAGATGGTGTTGAAAAATCTGAAATTCTACAGAGTTGCAGAATTTCAGGATTTCTGATATGTGTGCACGCACAGGCAGGTAAAGGCTTACTGCTTGCAGCGTTAGCACGGCTTGTGCGCGGGCACATCAATGAAGAATTGCAACCTGTGCGGACGTACAGCCTTGTGCGCACGCACAAGTCGGGAAGGGTTGTCTATTGGGGGCGCTAGCACACCCTGTGCGAATGAACAGACCTCATAATTTTTAGTACCTGTTTGCACGCACTCCCCTGTGCGTACGCACATGTCCTGTTTCACAAATTTAAACTTTGTTTTCAACTATTTAACCTTCCCAACAAGGTTGCAAGCTTCTCTAACACCATTTTTAGGACTCTTGGGCCTAGTTTTGGCTATTTAGAACATGGGAATGAATCTAAGGGTTTTAAAGGATATTATTTGGAAAACTTAGAAAACGGAGGCCTAGATTTCTGCCGTGCTGAGGATGGTCTGATGTTAGGTGAACGATGATTGATATATGAAATGAGAAATGATTAACTGTTGATGTTCGAAAACTAAAATGTGAATTGGTGGTGGTTGAGATGAGTCGAGGACTCGAATGTGTGATGAGGAATCACTGATGCATTGAAACTATTTTCTGAAAAACCATTGTACTATTGTTTTATATTGAGATTATGAGACGCTATGCGCCCGGCAGGGGCTGCGGTTGGATCCCGCCTGTCGATGTAGCGGCGGCGGCGTCGTAAGGGTGGTGGTTCATCCTGCTTGTGCTTAGATGCGAGGTCGGTGACAAGAGTATCCCGCTCGCATCCCTTCAGATCCATAGAGTGTGCAGGAGCCGGTACCTGGACAGTGATCCGAGCACTATATCTCGGGGGTTCCTGATGGGGTGCAGAATTTGGCAAATTAAAAATTGTTAAAATATTCATGTTGCAAGTATAGTTCTTAACTTGCCGGAAATCCGCTAATCAATTTAGAAAGGTGTCACAGAAAATTAAAATTTAAATTACTGGGAGTATGAATCCCAGGTCGTCTCCCAATGAGTTGCAGAAAAGTATGCTATTTTATTAACTAGAAGTTTTCAAAGGAGTGAGTTGAGTAAACAGGAAATTTAAATTGATGAAATTAAATAATATAAATAAAAGCCTTGACTGGGAGTTGATTAGTTGGAATCTCTATTATTGTTGGAATGCTTTCAAGATTAATTGATAATTAATGGTTGTTCCGTTTAGTTATCCTTTACTAGGTAAAGGAAAGTCAAACAAGTTGGAATACTACGTCTATTCACAAGTTGCAACCCACTTAGTTCAAAGGGATTGGTGTTGGTGACTAGAGAGCAATCCAACAGTTAACCCAATTACAATTTCTCTTTCAATCCTTCCAACTCAAGAGTTCCTTTGAATCAACTCCCCATCAAGTGAGGGAACTACTCGCTCATTGTAAATAATAAATCCATAACATATGAAAGGGAATTAAAAGAAGACATGATAAATAGAAATTAAATTGATTAATTAGAAAATAAAAATAATCTTTGTATTAAATAAGCATAAAAGTATCCCAATGGTGAAATTAAACAAAGCAAAGAACATGGAAGAATAGTACCCAGTAAAGAAAACGAATTAGAATGACGGAGTCTTGATGAGGTAATAACTCTTCTCAGTGTTCCAATGCAAAGAGCAAGTAAAAATTAAAATCCTAAAACTATGAATGTCTAGAGAGAAAACCTAGAGGAGGAGTAAAACTAGATCTCTACACTCAAAATATGTAGAATGAATGTTTTGCTTTGTTTCTGCATGTTCTCTGGCTCTAGTCCGCTGTTCTGGGCCGAAAATTGGGTCAAAATGTGGCCCGACATTGCCCCCAGTGATTCTGCAAATTGTGCAGATCGCGCATGTCACGCGATCGCGTCGCTCATGCTGACGCGTCATTCGCGTTTTCGCTTTACCACGCGGGCGCATCATCCATGCGGCCGCGTCACTCGTGCTGTTCCATGTCGCGCGGTCGCGTCATCCATGCGGCCGCGTCACTGCAATTTGCTCTCTTCCGCGCGGTCACGTTGTTCATGCGGCCGCGTCACCTCTCGCTGGTTATCTCCACAATTTCTTGTGTTCCTTCCATTTTTGCTAGCTTCCCTTTCAAATCTCCAACTCATTCATGCTCTATAAAGCCTGAAACACTTAACACACAGATCACGGCATCGAATGGAATAAAGGAGAATTAAAATGCATAATTAAAATCTCTAGGAAGCTGTTTTCAATCATGTACTAATTCCAGGAAGGAAATATAAATGCATGCTAAATTAATGAATAAGTAGGTGAAGATCATGATAAAACCACACAATTAAACACAATATAAACCATAAAATAGTAGTTTATCAACCTCCCCACACTTAAACATTGGCATGTCCTCATGCTTAATTGAAGGAGATAAAGTAAATAAGTATGAACATGTAGAAACTCATGCAATGCAATCCTATATTTATGAATGAATGCAACTATATGATACTTGTCCACTTGATCAAAAGTAAATAGGCTCTTCAGAATAATTACAAATCAAATTCTACTAATTTTATCGTTATACAGTAAGACAGACAAAAGTGCAAGAAGATAGCTCATGAAAGCAGGGAACATGGAAATTCAAGCATTGAACCCTCACTGATAATGTTTGTACGCTCTAATCTCTAGTGTATAGGGTGATCACTCTATTCTTCTCTAATCATGCTCTCTAACTTTTGTTCTTCTCTTAACCAATCAACAACAGTTAATATACCAATGCAAACATCATGAGGTCTTTTCAAGGTTGTAATGGGGCCAAGGTAAAGGTAGGGATACATATATGGTCAAGTGAGCTTATAAATTGAATCTTTAATTAACCCAAGCTTCAACCCAACCTATATATAATGTAATTTTAAAATTCATACCTAGCTACCCAGAATTCCCTTTTTCAATCCATACTCATGTATCAACTTTTTATTTTAATTTTTATCATATGTGCATTGATCCTTGAATCTTAATTCAGCATTGGGGTGATTTTGTCCCCTTATTTATTTATTATATATATATATTTTTTTTTTTCATAAAAATAAATATAGCTTATCAATGCACATAGATTTTTAATTCTTATAGTCTCACATGAGTAGGTATCCAAATTCCCATTGTATTATCATGATACATTCCTTTAATGACTTTTGTTCCCACAATTTCCCGTACTTAACTAGTACACACAATTCTATCTTAAGCTAACCAAAGATTCAAATTGGGATATACAATTGTTTTTCCGCTTAAGGCTAGTAATGTGGTAAAATATATAACAAATGGGATTTATAGGCTCAAAGTGGCTAACAAAGGTAATTGAAAAGGGTAGGCTTAATTTGGATAAGTGAGTTTAAATAAATAATGGCCTCAATCATGTGCAAGTATATAAATATAATAAATATTGGGCGTATAAGATAAAACAAAATATAGATTACAATCATAGAGAAGTAACACACACAAGAATAAAATAATTATGATTAAATAATGTAATCATGCATAATGGCTCAAATCCTCACAGGTTGTGTGTTCTTTAGCTCAAACATCATGTTCCAAATATAACTTCAAGCAATTTTATCATAAAAATTTTAAAAATTAGTGAAATTTTGTTCCAAAGATAGAGTCTTAGAAGAAACCTATTGTCTTTTCAATCAAGGAGAACATGCATGCGACTAACCTATTACTATACAATTTATCCTATTCTATAAAAGAAAGAAAATCTAACTAAAATATCCTAATTATTGGTGCTAGGGAAGAGAAATTACCTTCGGAAGTCAGGTACTGACCGACCTCCCCACACTTAAGGCTTTGCACCGTCCTCGGTGCCATCTGTCAGGAATAGGGGTGGGCTGGTAGCAATATCTCCACAGTCGGGACCATCATGGCTCCCTGTGCTGGTAAAAGAAGTGGAGTTCGGGGTGTCTGAGTCCTTGAATTTTTCCATGATCAGCTCCTTGAGGTATGTGAATCGGCGCTTGTTACGGCGCTCTCTCAGCTTAGCTTTCTGTTCATGCCGATCCAACTTTTCAAGTATCTGTTGGAGCAGTTGGATTGTTGTAGGTGCTTGGTGCACGAAATTGTGATCACATTAATGTAGTACTCTTTGTTATTGTATGGAATCATTATTATGGCTCTTTACTATGTGTGGACACAACTCTGTTCAACTAACCAGCAAGTGTACTGGGTCGTCCAAGTAATAAACCTTACGCGAGTAAGGGTCGATTCCACAGAGATTGTTGGCTTGAAGCAAGCTATGGTCACCTTGCAGATCTCAGTCAGGCGGATTTAAACATGATACTTTATTAGATTAAAATAAACAATAAAAGGGATAGAGATACTTATGTAGATTCATTGGCAGGGATTTCAGATAAGCGAATGGAGATGCTTTTCGTTCCTCTGAACCTCTGCTTTCCTGCTATCTTCATCCGATCAGTCTTACTCCTTTCCATGGCTGGCTGTATGCAAGGGCATCACCGTTGTCAGTGGCTACATCCCCTCCTCTCAGTGAATCATATGCTCACGCACCCTGTCACGGCACGGCTATTCATCTGTCGGTTCTCGATCATGCTGGAATAGGATTCACCCAACGTGCAGAGGCCATTTGTGGAGTTGAACGCCAGTTTCTGTGCCAGTTTGGGCGTTCAACTCTGGTTTTGGATCCTTTTCTGGCGCTGGACGCCAGATTTGGGCAGAAGGCTGGCGTTGAACGCCAGTTTACGTCGTCAATTCTTGGCCAAAGTATGGACTATTATATATTTCTGGAAAGCTCTAGATGTCTACTTTCCAACGCAATTGGAAGCGCGCCATTTCGAGGTCTGTAGCTCCAGAAAATCCACTTTGAGTGCAGGGAGGTACCACTGAGCTATAGACCCTTGATGGAAGCTTTTGTCTTCCCTTTCCTCTTTCTAGAGGCTTCTCTGGCCTTAGGTACCATCAATGGTTATGGAAAAAAACAAAAAAGCTATGCTTTTTACCACACCAAACTTAGAATGTTGCTCGCCCTCGAGCAAAAGAAGAGGGAATAGATGAAGAAGAAGATGTGGAAACAAAAACTAGGATTATGAGGAGGTAAGGTGGGGATCCTGTGGGGTCCACAGATCCTGAGATGATCCTGTGGTGTCCGCAGATCCTGAGGTGTCAAGGATTTACATCCCTGCACCCATTAGGCATGCAAAATGCCCTTGCACACAACTCTGGGCGTTCAGCGCCAGGTTGGTGGCCATTTTGGGCGTTCAACGCCCATTTGCTGCCATTTCTGGCGTTGAATGCCAGAACCATGCTTGTTCTGGGCGTTCAGCGCCAGTTCCTGCCCATTTTGGGCGTTCAGCGCCAGAACCATGCTCTGTTCTGGTGTTTGAACGCCAGGCAGATGCTCCTCCAGGGTGTGATTTTTCTTCTGCTGTTTTTTATTCCGTTTTCAATTTTTCTATTTATTTTGTGACTCCACATGATCATGAACCTAAGAAAACATGAAAAACAATAAAAATAAGAATTAGATAAATATTGGGTTGCCTCCCAACAAGCGCTTCTTTAATGTCAATAGCTTGACAGTGAGCTCTCATGGAGCCTCACAAATGTGCAGAGCTTTGTTGAGACTCTCCAACACCAAACTTAGAGTTTGGATATGGGAGTTCAACACCAAACTTAGAGTTTGGTTGTAGAATAATTTATTTTTGAAAACATTTTTAAAAATTTTTTTTTTTCGAAAACAGAGGAAAATATTTTTGAAAGATTTTTGAAAGATTTTTGAAAATAAAACAAAAAGAAAATTACCTAATCTGAGCAACAAGATGAACCGTCAGTTGTTCAAACTTAAACAATCCCCGGCAACGGCGCCAAAAACTTGGTGCACGAAATTGTGATCACATTAATGTAGTACTCTTTGTTATTGTATGGAATCATTATTATGGCTCTTTACTATGTGTGGACACAACTCCGTTCAACTAACCAGCAAGTGTACTGGGTCGTCCAAGTAATAAACCTTACGCGAGTAAGGGTCGATTCCACAGAGATTGTTGGCTTGAAGCAAGCTATGGTCACCTTGCAGATCTTAGTCAGGCGGATTTAAACATGATACTTTATTAGATTAAAATAAACAATAAAAGGGATAGAGATACTTATGTAGATTCATTGGCAGGGATTTCAGATAAGCGAATGGAGATGCTTTTCGTTCCTCTGAACCTCTGCTTTCCTGCTATCTTCATCCAATCAGTCTTACTCCTTTCCATGGCTGGCTGTATGCAAGGGCATCACCGTTGTCAGTGGCTACATCCCCTCCTCTCAGTGAATAATATGCTCACGTCCTTTTCTGGCGCTGGACGCCAGATTTGGGCAGAAGGCTGGCGTTGAACGCCAGTTTACGTCATCAATTCTTGGCCAAAGTATGGACTATTATATATTGCTGGAAAGACCTGGATGTCTACTTTCCAACGCAATTGGAAGCGCGCCATTTCTAGTTCTGTAGCTCCAGAAAATCCACTTTGAGTGCAGGGAGGTCAGAATCCAACAGCATCAGCAGTCCTTTTTCAACCTTTGAATCTGATTTCTGCTCAAGTTCCTCAATTTCAGCCAGAAAATACCTGAAATCACAGAAAAACACACAAACTCATAGTAAAGTCCAGAAATGTGAATTTAACCCAAAATCTATTAAAAACATCCCTAAAAGTAACTAGATCCTACTAAAAACATACTAAAAACAATGTCAAAAAGCGTATAAATTATCCGCTCATCAGTGCTTGTGGTACGGAAGAAGGAATATCTTCAACCGGTGCAGTAGGAAGGCTTGTAGTGGCTTCTGGAAGTCTGAGGTATTTCCCGTTAGGGACATATTGATCATCCCGTGGAAGCATGGCTTTGGTGTCTCCAGCTCTATAGGAAACTCCGGCTGCTGAGACAAGATCTGAGACCAAGGCGGAAAAAAGTAAGTTGCCCGTAATCTGTACGTGTCCCATGGCATTCCGGATATGTCTTGATAGATTCAGAGGTTGGTCTGTAAGGATGCACCATAGTAGAACAGCAATGTCTGCAGTGAAGGAGGACTCATGAGTGCTCGGAAAGACGTAGTGGGACATGATCTGTGCCCAAACGCGAGCCTCCAAGGTAAATGCTGAAGCCGATATGCCCTTAGGGTGGGTACGATGGTATCCGTAGATCCAACGGCTGCCAGGTAGTGCGATAACTCTGAGAACAGCTTCCCAGTCAAATTGGTACATCTGGCGCTTGAGTTCGGCTTCTTGAAAGGCGTCCAATCCTTCTGGAATAGGGGGAAGACTCAAAGCTTGTTGAATAGCCTCTTCTGTAATGGGGACTTGCTTCTGACGGACATAGACAGACTGCAGGATAGGTAGGTGGAAGTTAGAGTAGAACTTGACTACCCAAGAAAGATTGACCTGCTTCCGTTGTCTCTGTAGAAAACCCCATTGTCTTCGTTCAATTTGCGGCTCAACAAAAGTGGCAATATTGGGCGGGAGGATAAGAAGGTGTTCGTTGTTGTAACTCCTTTCAGCTAGAATAGGGAACATCTGCTCACAGTAGCAATTTGGAAATCGCGCAGTGTCCTTTGCTGGAAAGGCTTTCTCCTTTTCATCAACCTTGATGATCCTCTTAACTCTCTTTGTTGAGGGCTTGACTGCAGTTGAAGAAGGCTCTGCCACTAATGCTCGTTTAGTTCCTCTTCTTGTTGGGGGTTTGGGAGTAGCTTTCTCTTTTCCTTTCCTGGTGGCCATCCTGAAAAAGATAAGAGAAATGAAATTAAATTTAAAGAGATATATAGCAATGAAGAGAACGGAAGAGGATGGTTATAAATGCACATTAAAAGATAAATGATGTGATCACATGCTCATGAGTACATGTGAAAAATCATAAATAGAAAATAGCAAGTGCATATAACGACAAGTGAATGCAAGGTATTTATTGGCATGCCGGAAAAGGGCATGAGTAGCATAGACCAAGCAATACTTTGTAACAAACTATCACGTTTGTATTGACAATTAAATTCAATTAATACAATAGTAAAGGGAATTTGTGAAAAGCAAGCATTGAAGAGTAGAACAACATAGAGAAGTGCATAATGCTATATGGGCTTTTTCACAAACACATAGCATGCATGGTGAATAAGGTATAGAAAATATGAAGGTCAACATGCAAGCAATCCCTTAAATAGAATAATAATAATTGTCAAACAATTTGCAACAATCCACAAGCATATAATGAGGAATAATGACTCAGATAAATTTCTAACACTATGTAAAAAGGAAAAGAAAAAGAAAGAAAATAAGAATAATGAAAGGAGAAAGAAAAGAAAATAACATATAAGATAAGAAGAATGGTAGAAAAGAAAAGGGTGAAAAAGAAAATAAAACCTTGTTAATGGAAGTAAGGAGGGAAGAGAAAAATCAAGATTAGAGAGGAAAAAGATAAGATATTTTGGCGATCTAGGTTGAGCTGTACGGCGCAAGCGACGCGGCCGCGTGGGGCACGCGTTCGCGTAAATGCGCTTCAAGTAAGGTGACGCGATCGCGTCGGTCACGCGGACGCGTGACCCGTGTTATGCTTCTGGCGCGAGTGCAGCCTCGCGCCAGCACAACTCTCTGTTCAAATTAATTCATATGCCAAAATTGGGTGACGCGATCGCGTGAGGCATGCGATCGCGTGAGTGGGCTTCGGTAAAGGGGTCACGCGGACGCGTCATCGACGCGATCGCGTAATAGGGATTGTGCGTCTAGCACCAATCCAGCACCACTCTTGCACAATATTTCGTTGTGCACCCTTTTTACATCGAAAAGTAGGTCACGCGGCCGCGTGGGTCACGCAGTCGCGTGGGAGACCATTTTTTTTCATGCGACGCGGACGCGTCATCGACGCAATCGCGTGGGACGAGTCGTGCCATTGGCACGCCTCCAGTCACGCTTCAGCGTGACTCTCTGTTCAGTTTTATTTTTCTCCCCTCTCCATGCGACGCGGATGCGTTGCTGATGCGGTCGCGTGGCGTGGCATTTTTTTTTATATGCAGATGTAAATGCACGAAATGCACTGATAAAGAGAAGAGTTATTGAATAGGAAAAACTAAAAATAAAGAGAAGAACGATCATACCATGGTGGGTTGTCTCCCACCTAGCACTTTGCTTTAACGTACGTATGTTGGACGCTCCACTAGCTCAATCTTCTGCTATGTGGGGATCTTCCAAGAGGCAGATCTCAAGTTCCTTGTTTCTCTGCATCTTCTCGCCATGGTATAGCTTCAGGCGTTGTCCATTAACTTTAATAAGTTCAGAGCTTGAAGGATGGCTTAGATGATAAACTCTGTACGGTTCGGCCTTCTCTACTCTGTATGGACCTTCCCATCTTGATCTCAACTTGCCTGGCATGAGCCGCAGTCGAGATTTGTAAAGGAGGACTAAATCCCCAGGTTAGAACTCTTTCTTCTTGATATTCTGATCATGCACAACCTTCATTTTCTCCTTGTATATTCTTGAATTCTCATAAGCTTCTAGGCGAAGGCTTTTCAGTTCCTGCAGTTGCAACTTCCTTTCAGCTCCAGCTTTCTCCATTCCCATGTTGCACTCCTTGACTGCCCAAAAGGCTTTGTGCTCCACTTCAACTGGTAGATGGCAAGCTTTTCCATAAACTAAGCGGAAAGGACTCATCCTAATGGGTGTCTTGTATGCTGTTCTGTATGCCCAGAGAGCATCTTGTAGCCTGGTGCTCCAGTCTTTTCTATGAGGTTTGACTATCTTCTGCAAGATACGTTTTATCTCTCTGTTTGACACCTCGGCTTGCCCATTGGTCTGAGGGTGGTATGCTGTTGCAACCTTATGAATTATCCCATGCTTCGTCATTAATCCTGTTAGTCTCCTGTTACAAAAATAGGTGCCTTGATCGCTCACGATTGCGCGTGGTGATCCAAAGCGACAAATAATGTGGTTTCTCACAAAGGAAACAACAGTGTTAGCATCATCAGTGCGGGTAGGAATTGCTTCCACCCATTTGGAAACATAATCCACAGCTAACAATATATAAAAATATCCATTAGAATTTGGAAATGGACCCATGAAGTCAATGCCCCAAACATCAAAAATTTCACAGAAAAGCATAATTTGTTGAGGCATCTCATCCCTCCTGGATATATTACCAAATTTTTGGCATGGGAGACAAGATTTACAAAACTCAGCAGCGTCTCTAAAAAGAGTAGGCCACCAGAATCCACAGTTTAGGATCTTCCTAGCTGTTCTTTGAGGGCCAAAATATCCTCCACTCTCGGATGAGTGACAGGCCTCTAAAATGGACTGGAATTCTGATTGAGGCACACAACGTCTAATTACCTGGTCAGCGCCACATCTCCATAAATATGGGTCATCCCATATATAATATTTAGACTCGCTTTTCAGCTTGTCTCTTTGATGCTTAGAAAAGTTTGGGGAAATGTGCGGCTAACTAGATAATTAGCTACAGGTGTGTACCAGGGGGCTACCTAAGATACTGCTTGCAGGTTATCAAAAGGAAAATTATCATCTATAGGAGTAGAATCATCCTTAATGTGCTCAAGGCGACTCAAGTGGTCTGCCACTAAATTCTGGTTACCACTCCTATCCTTAATTTCTAAATCAAATTCTTGTAATAGCAGTATCCAACGTATAAGCCTTGGTTTGGACTCCTTTTTAGCTAATAAATACTTTAGAGCT
>NC_029788.2:69979222-70000631 GCF_000816755.2 Arachis ipaensis
CCTACTGCATGGTTGGAAGCATCGCACATGATTTCAAACGGCTGGCTTCAGTCTGGTCCTCTCACAATTGGAGCTTGAGTCAGAGCGGTCTTCAGTTTATCAAACGCGTCTTTACAATCCTCACTGAACTCAAACTCTATATCCTTCTGTAATAATCTGGATAAGGGAAGTGCTACCTTGCTAAAGTCCTTAATAAATCTCCTGTAAAAACCTGCATGGCCAAGAAACGAACGGACTTCCCTCACAGAAATGCCAGTATTAGATACCACATGTCCTAATACAATCCCTTGTTTTACCATAAAGTGACATTTTTCAAAATTTAATACAAGGTTTGTATTGACACATCTATCCAATACTCTAGATAATCCATCTAAGCAAAGGCTAAAAGAATCACCATAAATGCTAAAATCATCCATAAAAACCTCCATATAGTCCTCAATAAGATTAGAGAAAAGACTCATCATACACCTTTAGAAAGTAGCTGGTGCATTGCACAAGCCAAAGGGCATTCTTTTGTAAGCATAAGTCCCAAAAGGACATGTAAAAGTGGTCTTTTCTTGATCCTCAGGAGCTATATGAATTTGGAAATAACCTGTGTAACCATCTAAAAAGCAATAGTATGATTTACCTGACAGGCGATCCAGCATTTGATCAATAAATGGAAGTGGGTAGTGATCCTTACGGGTGGCTTAGTTGAGACGCCTGTAATCAATGCAGACTCTCCAAGCATTCTGAACTCTAGTTGCTATGAGCTCTCCATGCTCATTCTTTACTGTAGTGACTCCAGACTTCTTGGGCACCACTTGTACTGGGCTGACCCACTCACTGTCCGAAATGGGATAGATGATCCCTGCTTCCAATAGTCTGGTCACTTCCTTTTTGACAACTTCCAGGATAGTGGGATTCAATCTTCTTTGGGGTTGGCGGACAGGTCTTGCTCCCTCTTCTAGAAAAATCCTGTGCTCACATACTTGAGGGTTGATTCCTACTATGTCTGCCAAACTCCACCCAATTGCCTTCTTATGCCTCCTTAGCACATCAAGTAACTGCTCTTCTTGTTGAGAAGTAAGTTCCCTTGCAATGATAACTGGAAACCTCTGCTCATCTTCAAGATAAGCATATTTGAGATGCGGAGGGAGGGGTTTCAATTCTAACTTCTGATCATGGGCAGACTCTGGATTATCTGGGGCTTGTGAAAATGGCGAAGTGCCCTCATTGTCAGTTAAAAGGGTCCCCACACTTAGACCTTGTCCAGTGTGCCTCTCTTCAAACTCTTCCTTGTAAACTTCAGCTACACTTTCATCTATGACATCACACTGGAAGATAGAATGATCTTTTGGAGGGCTGTTTATGACTCCATTCAGATTGAAAATTACTATACAGCCATCTATTTCAAAAGAGTATGTTCTTGAAAAAGCATCCAATTTGAATTTTGATGTCTTCAGGAATGGTCTTCCAAGTAGGATTGATGATGGCTTATCTGAGTCATTATGGGGCATCTCCAAAATATAAAAATCAGTGGGAAATGTAAGCCGTTTAATGTTCACTAAAATATCTTCAGCAACTCCAGCCACTGTAATAATGCTTTTATCTGCTAACACAAAACGAGCTGCCGACCTTTTTAAGGGAGGGAGCCTCAAAACATCATATATAGACAAAGGCATTATACTAACACATGCTCCTAAATCACACATGCAATCATAAATTACTACACCACCAATAGTACAACTAACTATACAAGGACCTGGATCACTACATTTTTTAGGTAATCCTCCCATTAAAGCAGATATAGAACTACCTAAAGGAATAGTTTCTAATTCATTAATTTTGTCTTTATGTATACATAATTCTTTTAGAAACTTTGCATATTTAGGTACTTGTTGAATAACATCAAAAAGAGGAACGGTTACCTCAACCTTTTTGAATATTTCTACCATTTTGGGATCAGGTTCCAGCTGCTTCCTGGGCTTCCTTGCAAGTTGTGGAAATGGAATAGGAGTAGTGTTTTCTGCAGTGTCTGCGCTCTTTTTTGCTTCCTCCTGTGGTTGGGCTGTTTCTTCTTTATCTATGTCTTGTGCGTCCTCTTCCTCTTCAACATCTTCTATTTCTACTACCTCTTCAGCTGAGGCGTGTTCTGGTGAGCTTGGCTCTTCCTGAGTCCTCTCCTGCAGTGTGGTTTCGGACCTTAGGGTGATGGCATTAATGCCTCCCTTTGGATTGGGTAATGGTTGAGAGGGGATTCCAGTGGAGCTTGAAGGTTGGTTACTGGAATTTTGCATTGATCCAATCTGTGAAACAAGAGCTTGCAAAGTAGCGGTCAAACCATTCAGACTGGCATTAATGGTATTTTCCATGGTCTGTTGCCTCCGCTCAATAGATTGCAGTAACTCATCATTAGGAGATGAAGAAGAATGAGTAAATTGAGAGGTCTGCTGTTGGTTGTTCTGTGGTCCTTGGGATTGCCTCAGGTGAGGTGCTCTGTAGGGTTGATTCTGTTGCTTGTAGTTGTTATTATTCCACCTCTGATTTCCCTGATTATCTCTGCCTCCTCTGTTATTGTTGTCCCTCCAATTCTGGTTAGAATTGTCCTGCCATCCATGGTTATTATTTCCACTGTGATTGTACCCTTGGTTGGGACGGTCATAGAAATTATGAGTGGATGCCACCATGTTGTCTTCTTGTTGGAGCTGCGGGCATTCATCAGTGTAATGGCTATAATCAGCACAAATTCCGCAAATTCTCTACGGGACTAATTGTTGGTTTTGCTGTGGCGAAGGAGGTGGAGCTTGCTGAACTTGTTGTTGATTCAATTGCATCTACTTCAGCAAGTTGGTCATTTCACAGATACTCTGAGTTAGAGCAGTAGTCTCTCTGCTAGAGGATACTTCTGCAACGGCTTTTGAATAGCCTTGCTTCTGTCTGTGGTTCCTAGTAAATTCAGCCAAGTCGCTGATCAATTGCCAAGCCTCATCAGTGGTCTTGTATTTCTTCATAGACCCATTGCTAGCACTTTCCAATGTGGTCTTATCTTGGGGCCTCATGCCCTGTGTGATATAGCTAAGTAACACTATCTTGTCAATCATGTGGTGGGGGCATGCTTCCAGAAGATTATTGAAGCGCTCCCAGTATTCAAAGAGAGTCTCATTGTCATCTTGAACGATCGTGAAAATGTCTTTTCTTAGTTTATCAGTAACTTCAGATGGAAAGAATTTCTCCAAAAACTCTTTTCTGAGTGTATCCCAGTTGGATACATTTGCTAGAGGTTGAGTGTAGTACCACTCCCTTGCTTTTTCCTCCAGAGAAAATGGAAAAGCTTTCAGCAGAATTGAAGTTTCATCCATACCATCTCGCCTGATAGTAGAACAGGCTGCCTGGAAATCTCTCAGGTGCTTGATAGGCTCTTGAACAGGTAAGCCATGAAACTTGGGCATCAAATTAAGCAGTGCGGTCTTTATTTTGAAATCTGTAGCCACTGCTTGGAAAAAGGTTAGGGCATTGATAGGGTGCAGAAATTGGCAAATTAAAAATTGTTAAAATATTCACGTTGCAAGTATAGTTCTTAACTTGCCGGAAATCCGCTCATCAATTTAGAAAGGTGTCACAGAAAATTAAAATTTAAATTACTGGGAGTATGAATCCCAGGTCGACTCCCAACGAGTTGCAGAAAAGTGTGCTATTTTATTAACCAGAAGTTTTCAAAGGAGTGAGTTGAGTAAACAGGAAATTTAAATTGATGAAATTAAATAATATAAATAAAAGCCTTGACTGGGAGTTGATTAGTTGGAATCTCTATTATTGTTGGAATGCTTTCAAGATTAATTGATAATTAATGGTTGTTCCGTTTAGTTATCCTTTACTAGGTAAAGGGAAGTCAAACAAGTTGGAATACTACGTCTATTCACGAGTTGCAACCCACTTAGTTCAAAGGGATTGGTGTTGGTGACTAGAGAGCAATCCAACAGTTAACGCAATTACAATTTCTCTTTTAATCCCTCCAACTCAAGAGTTCCTTTCAATCAACTCCCCATCAAGTGAGGGAACTACTCACTCATTGTAAATAATAAATCCATAACATATGAAAGGGATTTAAAAGAAGACATGATAAATAGAAATTAAATTGATTAATTAGAAAATAAAAATAATCTTTGTATTAAATAAGCATAAAAGTATCCCAATGGTGAAATTAAACAAAGCAAAGAACATGAAAGAATAGTACCCAGTAAAGAAAACGAATTAGAATGACGGAGTCTTGATGAGGTAATAACTCTTCTCAGTGTTCCAATACAAAGAGCAAGTAAAAATTAAAATCCTAAAACTATAAATGTCTAGAGAGAAAACCTAGAGGAGGAGTAAAACTAGATCTCTACACTCAAACTGTGTAGAATGAATGTTTTGCTTTGTTTATGCATGTTCTCTAGCTCTAGTCTGCTGTTCTGGGCCGAAAACTGGGTCAAAATGTGGCCCGGCATTGCCCCCAGCGATTCTGCAAATTATGCAGATCGCGCATGTCACGCGATCGCGTCACTCATGCGGACGCGTCATTCGCGTTTTCGCTTTACCACGTGGGCGCATCATCCATGTGGCCGCGTCACTCGTGCTGTTCCATGCCGCGCAGTCGCGTCATCCATGCGGCCGCGTCACTGCTATTTTCTCTCTTCTGCGCGGTCGCGTTGTCCATGCGGCCGCGTCACCTCTCGTTGGTTATCTCCTCAATTTCTTGTGTTCCTTCCATTTTTGCTAGCTTCCCTTTCAAATCTCCAACTCATTCATGCCCTATAAAGCCTGAAACACTTAACACACAGATCACGGCATCGAATGGAATAAAGGAGAATTAAAATGCATAATTAAAAATCTCTAGGAAGCAGTTTTCAATCATGTACTAATTCCAGGAAGGAAATATAAATGCATGCTAAATTAATGAATAAGTGGGTGAAGATCATCATAAAACCACACAATTAAACACAATATAAACCATAAAATAGTGGTTTATCAGTTCCCATATGAGAATTCCGAAGGGCGATGTCTCCATGGAGATGTGTCGGGTTGGCAGTTGAACCGACAATGTGATATCACAGCCAGTAGGGCAGGCATTCATCATATGCATTTTCTATCTGTTTGTATGCTTTGGCTACTTGAAATGGCTTGCCTATTTGTATAACATGCTTTTTTGCTATTTGAATTACTTGCCATATATGCTTCTATTTGTGATTTACTTGCCTTGTATATAATTGTGATTTCTGCTGGGAGTGAGGAGGTTCGGAAGGCCGTGGCGATGGGATCGCCTAGAGGATAGGTTGGTGAAGGCTGTGGGACAGTGGTGTTTGGTTAGAATAGAAATCCCCTAAGGTAGATTACCCGATTTAGTTATGTTAAGATTGATATACTTATGCATATCTGCTTTAGTATGCTTTAAGATTGAATCTTGTGATGGATATGGAGCTTAGGATTGCCTTTGGCATTCCGGGGTCTTATATCCTACATCACTGGGCATTGTTACCATACTGAGAACCTCCGGTTCTCATACCATATTTCTGTTGTGTTTTTCAGGTACAGGCCACAACCTACCTTGGTGAGTTGTCTGGTTGGTGACAGAAGCAGAGGATCTGGATACTTCTTTTGAGTCATTTTGGGTTATTTTGTATATGTCTCTCACTTTGTATTTTTTCTTTTCCTAGAGGCTTTTAATTGAGAGAATAAAACTTGTATAAGCTCTTTTAAAACTTCAGTTTTTAGTTATCTGTATATGGCTAGCCGGTTTAAACTCTGCGAGCCGCGGCTAGTTTCTTATTATTATTATATACTTATCTATGTTACCTTATATCTGTTTCTTGTACCTTAAACGAGTAGTTTTGTTAGTACGTTTTTGAGCTTTTGAAATCCTGCTTTGAGCTATATCCTTCATTGGACTTCTAGAATATATTATTTCCTTCTATATATAAATATGTATAAGCCTTAGAAATATCGTAATCTCTGATTAACCTTTGCCTTACGGCTAGAGGTAAGGCTTAGGGTAATTAGGGTGTTACATTTAGTGGTATCAAAGCGGTTCGTCCTCGTGAGCCTGAGGGATGGACCGATTGTGCTTCATTGCATACTCTGGGTCATTTATTTCTTTCATGCTATTTAGGTTATCTACTTGATAGTTCATAGCATGCTTGTTTGTGAGTTCCTGTTTTGGGGATAATTGAAACACTAGGCTTTTGATATTGAGACTGATCACCTTAATATCGACTGTTTGGTGTAGACAGGTGATGCGTGAGCATCTTTCCTATCTTTTCCTAGTGAATTTGCATTTAATTTGTTGAGTTTAATCAAGAACTAATTATCTTTTAGCCACTATGGGTGCTACTTTGAGTCTTGTGAAATTCTGTTTATTTTAGGTAGCATTCGACTGGATTTGATGGAGTTTCTTCAGCACAAGAATTAAAGGAGATGACCAGCGAGGAGCGACGCATACGCGCACCTGACGCGTGCGCGTGATTTGATGATTTGCACTGTGAAGCATGCGTGTACCTGACGCGTATGCGTGACTGACACATACTCGTGACATGCGCCACGTGCAGAAAATGCTGAAAATGCTGGGGGCGATTTCTGGGCTGTTTTTGACCCAGTTTTCGGCCCAGAAGACACAGATTAGAGGCTGTAAAATGGAGGACACAGGGGAACACTTCCCGTTATTTCCCAAGTTGGGCATGGATCCTACGAAGCAAGTGGTCCCCATCTATCAATTGAAGACTTGCTGATTATTTAATTAATTCTGATTTAAACTTTATTTTTATCTTTAAAATAGGAATAGATATTATTTTAGTTTTAGAAATTAGATTTTTAAATTAATTAGGATTAGATATAAAAGAGAAAAGAAACTTATTTTCTGGGGATTATTCCATTCCAATTTACAGTTTACCAGATTCCTAGTTTTTCACTCTAAACCATGAGCAACTAATCCTCCATTGTTAAGGTTAGGAGCTTTGTCTATTTGTATGGATTGATTCTATTGCTTTTCTATTTTAATTCATGTACTGATTTATAATTCAAGAATTGTTTTCGTTATTTATCTTATGAATTTGGGTGGAACGGAAGTATGACCCTTTTTCTAATTGAGTTCTTGTATATCTTGGAAAAGCTCTTTACTTGAACAACAGCTTGAAAACAATTTCTCCTAAATTCTAAATTGTCTGGACTTAACAGGATACGTGACATATAATCCTCTTATATTTGGATAATTAGGATTTTTGTAGCATAATAACTATAATTAAACTTCACCCTCTAATTGGACTTAATTGACCAAGGAATCGGCAGTTAATGAGAATTAGAGGAGACTAGAAAGGTCTAAGGAATTAGGGTCTAGTCACATACAGTTTGCCATGAATTAAAATTTTGCATGATTAAAATGGTTAGTAAGAAACGTCAATCCGGAAAATAGATAACTCTGAAGCCTTAACTATTTTCTCTATATTTTATTCCCAACTTATTTACTTGCCTGTCTTCAAACTCTGAATTTACTATTTAATGCTTTTTGGACTCTCAAACACTATTTTCTGCTTGTCTAACTAAGCCAATCACTCAATTATTGTTGCTTGATCCATCAATCCTCGTGGGATCGACCCTCACTCACTTGAGGTATTACTTGGTACGACCCAGTGCACTTGCCCGTTAGTTTGTGGTTATAAATTCCGCACCAAGTTTTTGGCACCGTTGCTGGAGATTGTTAGTGATTGACAACTATTAGTTGCTTGATTGCTTAGATTAGGCGTTTTAGTTTTAATTTTTATTTAATTTCTACCTTATTATTTTTGAATTTATTATCAGTAATTTTTCTTAATTTCTAAAATTAAGTTTGGTGTTTCCTAGTTAGTTTTATTTTAATTTTTCTTATTTGATTTGCCTAATAATTTCGAAAATTTTAGTCTTAATTTTGCTAGTAATTTTAGAATTTTAATATTTGTTTGTTTCATTCAATATTTTTATCTCTTTATTCAGGTTACCTCACTAGGAATTTTCTGCACTCTGACGTAGAGAGTTCCATCTTTTCTTGTCTTCTGTTTGTTTATGCGCAGGAACAGAGACAAAGAACATCTCTTAGACTTTGATCCTGAACCTGAAAGAACATTCAGGCAGCGTTTGCAACAAGCAAGACTCTACAAGGCTGCAGAATCCACTATGGATCCTTACAATGCTGCTAATGCCAATGTGGCAAATCCGAATGGGAATGAACAACAAAGGAGAGTGCTTGGCTCTTATTCTGCTCCTACTGCGGATCTTTATGGAAAAAGCATTGTGGTGCCTCCTATAGCTGCAAACAACTTTGAGTTGAAGCCACAACTGGTCACTCTGGTGCAACAAAACTGTCAGTATCATGGTCTTCCCCAAGAAGACCCAAATCAATTTATTTCTAATTTTCTGCAGATTTGTGATACTGTGAAGACAAATGGAGTGAACCCTGACGTATACAAACTCATGCTCTTCCCATTTGCTTTGAGGGACAGAGTAAAGCTATGGCTAGATTCCCAACCCAAGGAGAGTTTTGATACTTGGAAAAAGGTTGTTACTGAGTTTCTTACTAAATTTTTCCCACCAAAGAAGCTGACTAAGCTTAGGATGGAGGTTCAGACTTTCAGGCAGATGGATGGTGAAACTCTTTATGAAGCTTGGGAGAGATACAAGCTATTGACTAGGCAATGCCCTCCGGACATGTTCTCCAAATGGACCCAACTAGATATCTTTTACGAAGGTTTGGGTGAAATGTCCAAGATGTGCTTAGATAATTCTGCAGGTGGTTCATTGCACAAGAAGAAGACACCGGATGAGACTATTGAGCTTATTGAGTTGGTTGCTAGCATCCAATATTTATACTCATCTAACAGGAATCCTGTGAACTTGGAGACTTCTCAGAAAAGAGGTGTGTTGGAAATAGAAGCTGTTAATGCTATTCTTGCTCAGAACAAGCTTATGTCTCAGCAAATAAATTTACTTACTCAGCAGATGGGTGGCATGCAAGTCTCAGCTATCAACACCCAAAATCCACCTCAAGAAGTCCCTTATGACATGACAGGTAATTTTGTACAAAATGAGAATTATGATTATGCTCAATCTTTTTCTGAACAGGTAAATTACATGGGGAGTGGTCCTAGAAACCCCAATAATGATCCATACTCTAAGACATACAATCTTAGATGGATGGACCAACCTCAGAGATCTCAGAATTTCAACAATAATTCTCATGGCAGTTTCCAACAGAATAATCATAATAACTACCAAATTCAGTCTCATCAACAACAACCACCTCAACAGACAAACTCTCAATCCCAACAAGATTCTAATTGGGAGATGATGAGGAGTTTTATGCAGGAAACCAGAGCTTCTATTAGAAACTTGGAGGTGCAATTGGAGATTTAGAACTTGAGAGGTCTGCAAATACAATTCAAAACTTGGAGATTTAGATGGGTCATTTAGTCACAAAAGTTAATGAAATTGATAAGAGGACCATTAATAGCCTTCCTAGTAACACAATTCCAAATCCAAGAGAGGAATGCAAGGCTATCACCTTGATAAGTGGACAAGTGGCAAGTATGGAAGCATAAGTTAATGAGGAGCCAGTTGAAAAAGAAGCTCCAAGGGAGAAGAAGGAAGAAGTAGAGCACGTCCCTCCAAAGCGTGCGGACAACCCATTCCCAGACTCTCTTGATACTTATCCTATATTGCCAAAGGCTTCTGAGTACAAGCCTAAAATGTCATATCCTTAGAGACTTCAAAAGGAGACCAAGGATAAGCAGTTTTCAAAGTTCTTGGAAGTCTTCAGAAACTTGCAAATCAATATTCCTTTTGCTGAGATTTTGGAGCAAATGCCTCTCTATGTCAAATTCATGAAGGAATTGTTGTCAAAGAAGAAGCCTTTAAAGCGAGATGAAACAGCGGTCCTGACTATGGAATGTAGTGCCATAATTCAGAATAACTTGCCAAGGAAGATGCCAGATCCAGGGAGCTTTCAAATTCCATGCACCATTGGGAGCACAACCTTTGAAAAAGCGTTATGTGATCTGGGAGCAAGCATCAATGTAATTCCCTTGTCTGTGATGAAGAAGTTGCAAATCCAAGAGGCACAACTGGTGCACGAAAATTACTTCACAATGTAATTTCGCACAACTAACCAGCAAGTGCACTGGGTCGTCCAAGTAATACCTTACGTGAGTAAGGGTCGATCCCACGGAGATGTCTACTTTCCAAAGAAATTGGAAGCACGCCATTTGAAGTCCTGTAGCTCCAGAAAATCCATTTTGAGTGCAGGGAGGTCAGAATCCAACAGCATCAGCAGTCCTTTTTCAGCCTGAATCAGATTTTTGCTCAGCTCCCTCAATTTCAGCCAGAAAATACCTGAAATTACAGAAAAACACACAAACTCATAGTAAAGTCCAGAAATATGAATTTTGCCTAGAAACTAATGAAAATAAACTAAAAACCAACTAAAACATACTAAAATCTATATGAAATTAACCCCAAAAAGCATATAAAATATCCGCTCATCAACAACCCACAAGGATAGCATTACAGATGGCAGACAAATCTATGAAGCCTGCATATGGATTAGTGGAGAATATCTTGGTCAAAGTGGGTAAGTTCTTCCTCCCAGCAAATTTTGTGATTCTTGACACAGGGGAGGATGTGAATGCCTCTACAATTCTAGGAAGACCATTCCTAGCCACTGGAAGAGCTCTGATTGATGTAGAAGTGGGTAAATTAGTGCTTAGAGTACATGATAAGCAACTGGTCTTTCATGTCTTCAAAGATATACATTCAATAGGTGAAGAAGAGAGGTGCATGCAGACTGAGCTTATTGATCCAAACCTTCAACAACCCCCTGATGACGGACAGCAGAATCTGCAGCTCAAACCCCCTTTGGTGACAATCAATAAAATTCCTCCTGACATTAAACCTAAGTTTGGTGTTGGGAATGCATCATCCACCAAGGAGGAGGTTCCCAAAAAGAAGAAATACACAGGGAAAGGAGAAACAAAAAGATCCCCACTGAAGGTTTCTCCCAAGGAATGAAGGTGGTATTGATTAAGAATCCAGTATGGACTTATACAGTAAACAGAATCCTCTCTCTAGAGCATATTGAGCTACTTTATGGAGACACAGGAAAGAAGTTCAAGGTGAGGGGTGAAGAGCTGAGCCCCTATGATCCTCCTCCTTAGAGGAGCTGACCATCAAGCTAGGGACGGTAAAGAAGCGCTTGTCGGGAGGCAACCCGATGTTTTCGTATCCTTAGTTTAATTTTCGTAGAACTGATTTTATTATTTATTTGAATTTCATTGAGTTCTTATTATTTTTCCTTTGTTTTACGTGTATTCTAATCATGCAGCTATCTTAGAACAAGAACCGAACATTATAAAAAAAAGGTGTTCAACGCGCAAGCGTCGCTGACGCGTACGCGTCATGCTTGAGTACGCAACACCAAAGAAATAAACAGAGAGTTGAGCAGGAGTGGCGCTAGAACTATGTTTTGCACACAACCAAGCCCACGCGTACACGTACTTCACGCGTTTGCGTCGTTTGCGCTTTTAGCCACCCACGCGTACGCGTGACCCTGAAAATTGGCGCCAATAAGTGTTTGGGCAGAGAGTTGTGATGGCTTGGGGCTGAAACTGTGCTAGAGGCACAAACTTGATCACGTGTACGTGTCCCTGACGCGTGCGCGTCCAGTCCACAAATGGCCATCCACGCGTGCGCGTGCATGACGCGCACGTGACATATAAGAATTTTGGTTCCCAAGCCACGCGAACAGAGAGTTGCGTGTGCACGCGGCTGCCTTTGCGCGATTCACACAAACCAAGGGCACGCGTATGCATGCATGAGGCTCACGCATCACTATGAAAATCGCGCGCCAAACGCGTATGCGTGCTATACGCGTACGCGTCGCATGCGCCGCACAACTCCACTAGTGCGCCGCCCAGTTTTGATTTTCATTCTCTCTCCTTTCCAAATCCTAATTCTCTCTTGTTCTTTTATCCTTTTATTCTTCTTTTCATCATACTATTTGTTTTTGTTTTCAGTTCTTCTTTGCTCGAGGACAAGCAAACCTTTAAGTTTGGTGTTGATGCTTCGCTTATGGCTTTTCTATTTATTTTAATAGCACCAAAAGGAGATGAATGTTCTTCATGGAGGAATGAGATGGCCACCAGCATAACTGATGACTTGCATCATCTACCCCTTTTTCTTATCTAAAAGGATCATAAAAAGAGCATAATCTCATTTATCAATGCAATTTCATGAACTAAATGATATATATTATGGTAGATTGCTTTGTAATGGGGTTGTGCTGAATTTCAGGTGAAAAGAACAACAAAAAGGGGGAGAAAACAATAAAAAAGATAGGGCGTAGCTGGGCGTGCCACTTGAAGCTATGGGCGTGGCACGCCAAGCCAACACTCCAGCAAAGAAGGTTGAAGAATTTTACATGGGCATGCCACTTGGAGCTCTGGGCGTGGCACGCCAAGTTGTGAAGCCAAGAAGTCAAAGAGGGCATGCCACTTGGTGTTTTGGGCGTGGCATGCCAGGCTTAATTTCCAGAGGAGTGATTTTGAGCCCCACTATGGGCGTGGCACGCCAAGCATTGGGCATGGCACGCCGGGGCATATGCCAGCCTAACCTTCTCTCATTCAAATGAAGATATCTTGCGCTACACAACTTCAAATGAGATGATTCTAGTACCATTAGAAAGTAGACATCCAGGGCTTTCCAACCATATATAACACTTTATAATGGACTCTGGAATTGAGGAAGATATTGATCCCGAAATCACAGAGAGCAAAAGACGTTACTGCAGAGTTACCAGCCTGACCTCTTCATCTTCAAAGGGATATAACTTGAGTTATAGAGGTCCAAATGATGTGATCTTGGTGGCGGTGAAAAGCTGACATCAAGATCTTTCCAATGATATATAATACTATATAGTGGACATTAAAACTGGAGGTGAAAAAGGCTATTAATTCAGCATTGCAAAACCTGGGCGTGCCACTTGATATCGAAGGTGTGGCACGCCAGGTCTATTTTCATAATGGGCGTGCCACTTGAGGTTCTGGGCTTGGCACACCAGTTCTACTAGCTAGAGAGCATTATCGAAGGCGTGACATGCCAAAGGGTGCCCGTGGCACGCCAGTTTCATAATATATGGGCGTGGCACGCCAGAGAGTGGGCGTGGCACGCTGGGCTACCTGACAGACTGACCTATCCACCTTCAAATGGGCATAACTTGAGCTACAAAGGTCCAAATGAGTTAATTCTAAAGGCGTTGGAAAGCTAACATTCAGAGCTTTCCAAAAATATATAATACTAAATAGTGGACATTCATTTTTAGGCCCAACCAACTCCATACTTTCAACATTGCAAAGTGGGTCATACTCCAAAGGGCAAAATTAAGTGGGAGTGGCACTTGAAACCACACGCCAACTTCTCCCTGCAGCCCCCAACCTTCAATCAAGCCCACTCCAACTCTCATTCAAGCCATACTTATCAATCAATCAAGGCCACAAGAAGCATCTAGAATAGTTTGATTTCATTTCATTGTAATTTGCTTTTAATTTCCTTTAAGTTTGTAAATTAGGAGAGCCTATATAAAGGCCTTAGTTTCATAGAATTACTCATGCTGGATTGGGGGAAGTCTTAGGACCCTCTCCGTTCACCATCAATTTCTTCTCTTTTCTTTCTTACTTTGTAAATATCTTTTAGTTATGAATTACTAACTCTTTCCATTGAGAAAGAGAGCTCTATTGTTTTTCAATGGATTGATTATTTTTATTCTTCTTCTTCTCTTCATCTCTCTTTGATTTACTTGAAAGAATTTCGTTCTTCATTCTAGCATTCAATTATCTTGGAAAAGAGATTGAATGCAATTGGGTTTTATGGGAACCTTGGAAGAGGAAACATAAAACCATGCATGAAATTCTTTCTCACACTTAAATAGGATTTGAGTTTTTGTGTTTGGATATGGTGACATATAATCCTCCCTCTACTTGGACCAAGAAAAGTGTGTGGTATAATCAGGGACCATTCTTCATCTCTTCTCATGAGCAATTAGACCAAGGAATTGGCTATTGATCAAGATTTGAGAGATTGAGTCACCAAGGAATTGGGACTCAATCAATCATGATTGCCAAGAGGTCAATGAGTTGCATGATTAAAGATGAGATGAAATCAATTAATCCAGAGAATGTAATATCTCTTGATTCCAATGTTTATTTTATCTTTCTTTCTTTTATTTACTTTATGGTTATTTACATTTTTTGCACTTTACATTTCCAGCACTTTACTTTCTTGTACTTTACTTTCCTTGCCATTTATTTTCTTGCACTTTATTGCTTTCCTTTACTTTCATGTCATTTACATTTTCTTGTTTGATTATCACTCAAAATTTGAATAGTCTAACTAGGATAATCAATTAACTATTGTTTGCTTTAATTCATTAATCTCTGTGGGATTCGACCCCACTCCTAGTGGGTTATTACTTGACGATATTTGGTGCGCTTGCTAAAGAACAGATTCATTATATGTGGGTAGTGAATTCCGGTCATCATGTTTTATGGCGCCGTTGCTGGGGATTAATTGTGATTAACAAACTACCGGTTGGTTGATTACCTAGATTAGACATTTTTTCCTTTATTTTTTTTTGTTTTTGTCATTTAATTTCTTTTTATTTTCTCTTGCTACTAAGGTGTTTGTGTTATTGCCTCACTAAGAATTCCTCATCTGTGACAATGGGGATTCTAATTTCTTTTGGTAATTATTATTTGAGACAGAGTATTTTGCAAGTAAGAATGGAGTCTACCTCATCTTTTGATCAATCATGTCATATGGGATATTGCCCACCACCATAAAATGATTCTAGTCATTTTCCTAATGGTGGCTGGGAATATCACCAAAGAATGATATAGTATGAGCAATCAAATGAAATGGAATACCTCCCAGAGCCACAAAATAGTTCATATTGTTATAACAACTATAGAAATTTTGGCTTTGGGAGAAATTTTAATGCTGCATACCCCATTCTTCAAGGACTATCATCCCATAATTGTCAAACATATGCACCTCCACAAAATCTTCTAGAATTTGCAATAGAAGAACTCTCCAAGAGATATCTCTTTATTGCCCAACTCAGTGAGTTTTTAAGGCAAAATATAAGAGAGGCAATTGAAGATATGGAGATCTCAAGGAGAGATCAAGAAGAGCAAATGAGACAATTGGCACAACATTTTGTTGATGAACCAACCAATGTCTTCCCTTGGCCAGGGGAAGAATATCATGCCATCAGTCTAAGGAGTGGAGAAGTTCTTAATGAGGGTGAAAATAAGGAATTGGTAGAGCAAAAAGAAGAGATCCCTGTACTAAGTAAGCCACCATTCCAAGAAGTTCTTAATAAAGAGGATACTCCAACCATCTCACAATACCCAAGTGTTGAAATTCAAGAAGTGAAGGCAATCAACAAAAGCACAAAAAAGAGGATTGTGACCAAGGAACAAAGAACTATATGCATGAAGAACAAAAGGTCAACTACAAACAATCCAACCCCTACCCCAACAAGCAAAGCAAATCAAGAAAACAACAAAAGAAAGTTTGCCGGGAGGCACTCAAAACAGGGTACATCAACTTGCTCTTCTTTCCCCTTGAGGTCATTCGTCTTAACAAATTGGAAGAAGAGGAAGAAAGTTGAGAACAACATGTCAAGCTAATGACATTAAAAGATCGCTTGTTGGGAGGCAACCCAACCGTAGGTAACATTTTCTTTCCTTGCTTAGTTTACTTTCAATAATTTGGCATATGATTGCATTCTAAGTTTGGTGTTGCCATGCAACAATTTGATTTTCATTCTTCACTGGGTACTTGCTTCATTCTAAAATGAAAGTGTCACACTAAGTTTGGTATTGCCACTTATCTTTCATGCTATGTACCATGCACACCACTTATTAATGCAATCATATTGCCTCTGTTTCTTTCTTGTGCCTTTATTGTGATTCTTAATTTTGTATGCTTAAACACATGTACTACTAACACTCTATTGTTTAAGACATTCATGAACTATCATAAACCCCATCACCACTGTTTTATTTGTTGCTTGAGGACAAGCAATCATTCTAAGTTTGGTGTGGGAAGGGGAAGAATAGGAGGAAAGTGACAACAACAATGAAGATGAACTACAAGGTGGTAAAGTTTCTTTTCCTCTTATTTGTTTCCAGTACATTTAAATTGCATGATTGTCTTCTATTTCCTTTGTATACATGTGTGTTGTGAATAAGCATAGCTTGATTGTTGAATTGTAACATGTGCTATGACATTATGACTACCATCTTGAGTTTTGTGAGTTCAAAAGCAATTTAGTTTCATGATCATAAACAAACAAGGTTATTAAAGAAGAACTTAGCATGAGCTTATATGTATTGGGAAGCTAGCATGATTATTATTGCTCAATTGCATTAGAATTTGTTTAATTGAAGTTTTCATCTAGGACATTTTATGAAATTTTTGAAATCATGCAAACCTTGAAGAAGCATATGCAAATTGTAATGACCCAACTTCCAGAACGTCATGATCGTACCGAAGGTAAGGCGTTACCAACCTGCTTTCCTTTATTAACTATTTACTATTGAGCCTTTAGTTCGATATCGCGATTTAGTTTTATAGAAAATTCCAGAAAATTTTGTTTTTGATAATCAAAATCATATATCAAACATTTCAAAGTAATAATAATCACATAATTATTAATAATAATATCTGTCATACAAAAGATTTCAAATAAATTACTTATTTACCTCTTCCAAAGAAAATCTCGAAGCTCAAGACAAATTCCAAAATATAAAACTAGTCACATTAAGCATTTCTTAACCACACAATTAATTTTCAATCACAACATCAATTCTTAATCATCATCATACATTCACCAAATAATAGCACTAACAAAAGATTCAATTCAACACACAAATAAGTCATAGCAAGGCAAACAGCATAATCACAGGGAAGTACAACGAGCAAACCCAATCAAATGCAGATGCGCAAACAACGATGATGCATGTCTAGCCCTAGTGCAGGTAATGAGCTCATTTCTCGGTTTCTACCCGCTTCCGACGTAACCCGAAGCAGCTGAAACGGGAATGGTTTTCCAGTCAGCATAGGTACAGTTCTCACTAACTGACGTATGCGTCCTATCTTCTGTAAGCAGACTCTGCCTTACAAGTGACGGCATTCCAGCCTTGTATAAAATCATATTCTCTATAAGCAATCCTTGCCTTACAGGTGCGGCATTCTAGCCGTGTATAAATTAATATCCTCTGCAAGTGATCCCAGGTTATCAGTTGCAGGTACAACTCTCAATAGCTGTGTAACACTGGAAAACGTTCTGTGGTCGTACCACTATCTATCTGACTACCTTCACGCAGCAAATCATCACATAATCATTCTTATTACCATCATTCATTATCATTCTCATTATTCGTCATCACATTCACATTCTTATGCAATATCTTTTTCTTTCTCTGTTCAATCATACTATACAAACTTTACATCTTTCACTTTTGCAATATCTTGGCTCAAGCCATTTCTCTTTACCATTCGTTCATAAAAATCTCAATCATCAATTCAGTTCATAATCTCTGCTATGGAAACCTTGAGTCAAGCCAACTTTAAAACTATCTTTCATTTTAGTTCTCTATCAAAGACTCAAGAAAATCATTTATTTTTTAAATTCATTAAACACTTTTCAAAACATAACCTTTCATTAGAAGTAATCAAATAAAACTCTTTCTCAAGTTTATCAACTTCACAAAGATTCAAAAATCATCTCTCTTACTATTCAAATTCAAATATTATTATTTCACCAAATTTCTAAAAAGGTAATCCTTTATTTCAAGCCCAAAACATAACTCTTTCTATATTGAATCAAATTCAAAACATAATTTCTTTCTTAAATAATTCAAGTTCGAAACATAAACCCTTCCTTGGTAATTCAAATTCAAAATATTATAATTCTTTTTTTAACTAAATAAAACTCAAATAATATGATTATGGAAGTTGAAATATTCTAAAATAACTTCTCAAATAAAATCTCAGATTTTATAAAATTTCGGCAGCACCTCCCCTAAAACTCGGACTTAGCCACCCTTACGGGTTCCCTCTTTCTCAACAAATTACCAGCCTTTTTATCAGCAGTTTTCACAACAACAGAATCTCAGTAATCATTTCATCATAAATCAGTTTAACAATTGACATCCTAACAATAATTAAAATCAGAGTTTCCATAAACCGTCCTTTAAAGGTAGATCAGTTCAGCCTCCAGAATTCATAACTAATATTCCAAACACCATCCTTTCATATTTCTAGTTATTTTTAAAGTTCTTTAGTCATTAGCAAAGTTACCATTTTATTCTAAAGATCACACTTTAGGAAAATATTTCAGTAATCATCCTCCAATCCTTTAACCGTTCTCAAAATCAACTCTAGTTAACCTTAAATCAACAATAACAACCAAATTAAGAAATCAATGTAACCCGAAATTTAGGTAACAAGCATAGCCTCAAACCAAAATCAACCTCATCAATTAATCGCTTACAACAATGAAACCAGTCACAATCACAGCCAAGTCAAAATCAATAAATCATGACACAGAAAATTAGTCTAACCATTAATAAATTATTTATATACTCTTAAAGTTTACTAAATTATTTCAGAAAATAACAGGTTCTCAAAACAGTTTAATCCCTTAGTTCCAATCCTTCAATAACCACCAAAACCAATCTCAACTAGTCACAAGTAAACTTCACAGCCACATTCAATTCCCTTAGTTCCCATACATCAAATATCCAATTCAACATCAAACAAGACAATAATTCACTCAAAATCAGAATCTCAACCAATTCATCGCGGAATCAATAATTCAGTCACATTTCACAACCACATCTAATTTCAATTATAATTAAAAGTAACCACAACCACATTCAATTCTAATCATAATTCAAAATAATCACTTCAACTAACTATTCTCAAACATATTTCAAACAATTCACATCAATTAATCAACTCTTAATCATTATTAACTATTTGCAATTATCCAAATAACTTTGTAGGCATTCTAAATTAAAAATGTTAAATCCCCTACCTCAAAGTCGAAACTCACGGAAATCACTAAACCCAACAGCTCCGTTGGCTGTTCTAACATCCGTTCTGCTCTCTTAGCAGCTATTGGTATGCGAAATTGCTACTCAGGTTGTGAATTATTGTTCGAAATTGATTCCCCGGCAATGGCACCAAAAACGGATGCACAGGACCATGGTCTAAACATATCTTCACAACTTCGCATAACTAACCAGCAAGTGCACTGGGTCGTCCAATACGTGCAGAGGTCATTTGTGGAGTTGAACGCTAGGTTTTGATCCATTTCTGGCGTTCAACTCTGGTTTTTGGATCCTTTTCTGGCGCTGGACGCCAGAATTGGGCAGAGAGCTGGCGTTGAACGCCAGTTTGCGTCATCTATTCTTGGCCAAAGTATGGACTATTATATATTTCTTGAAAGCCCTAGATGGCTACTTTCCAACGCAATTGGAAGCGCGTCATTTCGAGTTCTGTAGCTCCAGAAAATCCATTTTGAGTGTAGGGAGGTCAGAATCCAACAACATCAGCAGTCCTTCTTCAACCTCTGAATCTGATTTTTGCTCAAGTCCCTCAATTTCAGCCAGAAAATACCTGAAATCACAGAAAAACACACAAACTCATAGTAAAGTCCAGAAATGTGAATTTAACATAAAAACTAATGAAAATATCCCTAAAAGTAACTAGATCCTACTAAAAACATTCTGAAAACAATGTCAAAAAGCGTATAAATTATCCGCTCATCACAACACCAAACTTAAATTGTTGCTTGTCCCCAAGAAACTGAAAATCAAATAGGATAAAAATAAGAGAATATACTATAAATTCCAAACTATCAATGAAACATAGCTCCAATCAAATGAGCGAGACTTATAGCTTTTTGCCTCTTCCTTAGTTGCTTCCAATAATTGTGTGGAAGAAAATGTATCCCCTGAGGTATCTCAGGGATCTCTTGATTTCAGTCAAATGTTCTACCACTGAGCTATAGACCCTTGATGGAAGCTTTTGTCTTCCCTTTCCTCTTTCTAGAGGTTTCTCTGGCCTTAGGTGCCATCAATGGTTATGGAAAAAAACAAAAAAGCTATGCTTTTACCACACCAAACTTAGAATGTTGCTCGTCCTCGAGCAAAAGAAGAAGGAATAGAAGAAGAAGAAGAAGATATGGAGGAGATGAAGGGAGGTGTGTATTCGGCCATATGGGTGGGATTGGGTGGGAAAGAGATGTTGAATTTTGAAGGTAAGTGGGTGTATGGATGTGAGTGGTAAAGGGTTAATAGGGAAGAGTGTTTATTGGGAATAGAGGATGATTGAGAAGATAGAAGAGAGTGAGTGGAGGTAGGTGGGGATCCTGTGGGGTCCACAGATCCTGAGATGATCCTGTGGGGTCTACAGATTCTGAGATGATCCTGTGGTGTCCACAGATCCTGAGGTGTCAAGGATTTACATCCCTGCACCCAATTAGGCATGCAAAATGCCCTTGCACTCAACTTTGGGCGTTCAGCGCCAGATTGGTGCCCATTTTGGGCGTTCAACGCCCATTTGTTGCCCATTTCTGGCGTTGAACGCCGGAACTATGCTTGTTCTGGGCGTTCAGCGCCAGGATGCTGCCCATTTTGGGCGTTCAGCGCCAGAACCAGGCTCTGTTCTGGCATTGAACGCCAGGCAGATGCTCCTCCAGGGTGTGATTTTTCTTCTGCTGTTTTTGATTCCGTTTTTGAATTTTTTGTTTATTTTGTGACTCCACATGATCATGAACCTATAAAGACATATAACTAAGAAAAATATTGTTAGATAAATAAAAATTGGGTTACCTCCCAACAAGCGCTTCTTTAATGTCAATAGCTTGACAGTGGGCTCTCATGGAGCCTCACAGATGTTCAGAGCATTGTTGAAACTCTCCAACACCAAACTTAGAGTTTGGATATGGGAGTTCAACACCAAACTTAGAGTTTGGTTGTGGCCTCCCAACACCAAACTTAGAGTTTGACTGTGGGGGCTTTGTTTGACTCTGCTTTGAGAGAAGCTCTTTATGCTTCCTCTCCATGGATGTAGAGAGGGATCCTTGAGTTATAAACACAAGGTTGTCCTTATTCAATTGAAGGACTAATTCTCCTCTGTCCACAGCAATCACAACTCTTGCTGTGGCTAGGAAAGGTCTTCCTATGATGATGGATTCATCATCTTCCTTTCCAGTATCCAGGATTATGAAATCAGCAGGGATGTAAAGGCCTTCAACCTTTACTAGCACGTCCTCTACTTGTCCATAAGCCTATTTTCTTGA
>NC_029788.2:70000641-70041158 GCF_000816755.2 Arachis ipaensis
TCCTTTGGTTCCTCAGAGGGAAGCTCCTTATTGATCACTGGACGTCCTAGGAGGTCTTCCTCCTTGGGATTCACGTCCTCTCCTTCCCTTACAGGTTCGGCCATGGTGCTTATGTCAATGGCCTTGCACTCTCCTTTTGGATTCTCTTCTGTATTGTTTGGGAGACTACTAGGAGGGATTTCAATGATCCTTTTACTCAGCTGGCCCACTTGTGCTTCCAGATTTCTAATGGAAGACCTTGTTTCATTCATGAAACTTACAGTGGCCTTGGATAGATCAGAGACTAAGTTTGCTAAATTAGAAGTAGTTTGTTCAGAGTTCTCTGTCTGTTGCTGAGTGGATGATGAAAAAGGTTTATTATTGTTAAACCTGTTTTTTCCACCATTATTAAAGCCTTGTTGAGGCTTTTGATCCTTCCATAAGAAATGTGGTTGATTTCTCCATGATGAATTATAGGTGTTTCCATAAGGTTCACCTAAGTAATTCACCTCTGCTATTGCAGGGTTCTCAGGATCATAAGCTTCTTCTTCAGGAGAAGCCTCTTGAGTACTGTTGGATGCAGCTTGCATTCCATTCAGACTCTGAGAAATCATATTGACTTGCTGTGTCATTATTTTGTTCTGAGCCAATATGGCATTCAGAGTATCAATTTCAAGAACTCCCGTCTTCATAGGCGTCCCATTACTTACAGGATTCCTCTCAGAAGTGTACATAAACTGGTTATTAGCAATCATGTCAATGAGTTCTTGAGCTTCTGCAGGTGTTTTCTTTAGGTGAATGGATCCACCTACAGAAGTATCCAATGACGTCTTTGCCAATTCAGACAAACCATCATAGAAGATATCCAGGATGATCCTTTCTGAAAGCATGTCAGTAGGACACTTTTTGGTCAGTCCTTTGTATCTCTCCCAAGCTTCATAGAGGGATTCACCTTCTTTCTGTCTGAAGGTCTGAACGTCCACTCTAAGTTTACTAAGCTTTTGAGGAGGAAAGAACTTGGCTAAGAAAGTCGTGACCAGCTTATCCCAAGAGTTCAGGCTGTCTTTGGGTTGAGAGTCCAACCATATTCTAGCTCTGTCTCTTACAGCAAAAGGGAAAAGCATGAGCCTGTAGACTTCAGGATCTACTCCATTAGTCTTAACAGTATCACAGATCTGCAAGAACTCAGTTAAGAACTGAAAAGGATCTTCAGATGGAAGTCCATGAAACTTGTAGTTCTGCTGCATCAGAGAAACTAGCTGAGGTTTCAGCTCAAAATTGTTTGCTTCAATGGCAGGAATGGAGATGCTTCTTCCATGTAAATTGGAATTAGGTACAGTAAAGTCACCAAGCATCCTCCTTGCATTATTATTATTTTTGGCTGCCATCTCCTCTTCCTGTTCGAAAATTTCTGAAAGGTTATCTCTGGATTGTTGTAATTTAGCTTAAGTTAGAAAAGATATTTTGAAAAATTTTTTGAACAAGGTATGATGAGAAGATATTTTTGAAAAGATATGATAGGAATTAGTTTTGAAAAAGATTTGATTTTTAAAATCACAATTAATGACTTGATTCACAAGAAATCACAAGATATGATTCTAGAACTTAAAGTTTGAATCTTTCTTAACAAGCAAGTAACAAACTTGAAATTTTTGAATCAAAACATTAATTGTTATTGTTATTTTCAAAAATTTGATATACAAATAAGAAAATTATTTTTGAAAAATATTTTTGGAATTTTCGAAAATAACTAAGAAATTTGAAAAAGATTTGATTTTTGAAAAAGATTTGATTTTTGAAAAAGATTTTGAAAAAGATAAGAATTTCAAATTGAAAATTTTGATTTGACTCATAAAAAACAACTTGATTTTAAAAATTTTTGAAAAAGTCAATCCAATTTTTGAATTTGATGAGAGAAAAAGGGAAAGATATTTTTTTTGATTTGTGAATTTTTATGATGAGAGAGAAAAACATGAAAATTATGCAATGCATGAATTTTTTTTATATCAAAACATGTGATGTATGCAAGAATGCTATGAATGTCAAGATGAACACCAAGAACACTATGAAGATCATGATGAACATCAAGAACATATATTTGAAAAAATTTTTAATGCAAAGAAAACATGCAAGACACCAAACTTAGAATTCTATAATGCTTAGACACTAAGAATTCAAGAATGCATATGAAAAACAAGAAAAGACACAAAACATGCAAATGCAAAGATCAAACAAGAAGACTTACTAAGAACAACTTGAAGATCATGAAGAACACTATGAATGCATGAGAATTTTTGAAAAATGCAAGATGCACATGCAATTGACACCAGACTTATAACATGACTCATGACTCAAACAAGAAACACAAAAAATATTTTTGATTTTTATGATTTTCTAATTTTTTTGGATTTTTATTTTATATTTTTCAAAAATTATTTAGAAAAGAGAAAAATAAGGATTCAAAATTTTTAATATGAATTCCAGGAATCTTATGCTCTAAAGCTCCAATCAAAGGGTCAGGCATGGCTTAATAGCCAGCCAAGCTTTAGTATGTAACTCAGACATGACACGTCTAACATGCCCTACAGTCGTATTAGACATGGCTTTACAGCCGGCCATGCTTCATGAAACACTAGAATTCATTCTTTAAAAATTCTGAAGAAAATTACATTTTTGAAAACACATTTTTTTTTTCGAAAACAAAGGAGAAATTTTTGAAAGATTTTTGAAAAATTTTTGAAAACAAAACAAAAAGAAAATTACCTAATCTGAGCAACAAGATGAACCGTCAGTTGTCCAAACTCTAACAATCCCCGGCAATGGCGCCAAAAACTTGGTATGCGAAATTGCTACTCAGGTTGTGAATTGTTGTTCGAAATTGATTCCTACATCACCATTGTCAATGGCTACTTTCGGTCTTCTCTCGGGAAAATGATCCAAATGCCCTGTCACGGCACGGCTAATCGTCTGGAGGCATCACCCATGTCAATGGTTTCATCTTATCCTCTTAGTGAAAATGGTCAACGCACCCTGTCACGGCACGACTATTCATCTGTCGGTTCTCGATCATGCTGGAATAGGATTTACTATCCTTTTGCGCCTGTCACTACGCCTAGCAATCGCGAGTTTGGAGCTCGTCACAGTCATTCAGTCATTGAATCCTACTCGGAATACCACAGACAAGGTTTAGACCTTCGCAGGGAGGTCAGAATCCAACAGCATCAGCAGTCCTTCTTCAACCTCTGAATCTGATTTTTGCTCAAGTCCCTCAATTTCAGCCAGAAAATACCTGAAATCACAGAAAAACACACAAACTCATAGTAAAGTCCAGAAATGTGAATTTAACATAAAAACTAATGAAAATATCCCTAAAAGTAACTAGATCCTACTAAAAACATTCTGAAAACAATGTCAAAAAGCGTATAAATTATCCGCTCATCAGCTACCATGATGATTCTGAGCAGCTCTAGTGATGGTGAAAGGTCTCAGCTTCAGCCATGCAGCAGCAGTAATAATTCAGAGTATAGCCAGAGCAACATCAACTCTAGCAGCGGCAGTGGCGCTCTTCTCGGATTCCAAAAATAGGGGCAGAGCTCAGTGACAGTTACAGGTTCTTTCCCCACCATCGTGTTTTTCCCCACGGAAGACACAATAGCGGCGGCAGCGACTTCCACTGGCGGCGGCTCGGACGGCAGCGGCGACTAGGGAGGCTTTAGCGACAATGACCAACTTCAACGGAGCTCCAGCAGCGGCATCAACCAAACAACAGCTCTGATAGCGGGAGAGGCTTCGGCCACTCATGGAACCCAGCGGCAGAACAGAGGATAAAGATGAGTAGTGACATGGATGAATTGCTTCAAAATTAGAACCGTATCCTCGGCAAGCTCCAACAACCTTCCTGGCGACAGCTACGGCGGCGCGGTGGTTCGGCGACGACGTTTGGGCTCCCTGCCTCAGTGGCGGCTGAAGCTTCATCAACGGCAACAAACCCCAATAGCAGCAGCGGCAGGAGTGGCTTCAACAGCAATGCCTAGGGACGACAATGGCGCAGTGGCGACGCAGCAGAGGCTCTCTCCTCCCCTGGGTTTCGCTCGGTTCCTCCTTCCTCTGTGAACAGCATAGACGGCGTCCCTCTTCGTCGGCAATAATAATGGCAGCGATGGCGAGGCAGGCTAGACGAGATGCAACTCCGTTCACGGTACGTGGGTGTGTGACGGAAGGAGCATGGGCTGAGTGTGTGTGTGTCGCGGCAAAACTAAGGGAGAGAGGGAGAGTTCGTGTGTGTTTGTTCCGTTGAAGGAAGAGGGTGAGGCTGCATCTGTTTGGGTTAGGATTGGGAAAATTGGGTTTCTTAATGAATTTGGGGATTTTGGGATTTAGGGTTAGGAATTAGGATTTTATAAAAGAATATGGATAGATATGAATAGATATTTTGATAAAATTGGAGGGTAGGATAATTTTAAAATCAAATATACTCTCTTAAAAATATTTAGGAACATTATTTATCAACATATTGCTAAGTTCAATCAATTATTTCTAATTTACATTATAAAATGAACAAGTTAATTATATTTTGTAAAGTACAATTTAAATTCAAATATCAATTTTCTAGATTAAATCATACAAATCTCTATTATTTTTTTATCTCTGAAACTTTAATTTTAATTTATAAAATAATTAATTATAATAAAAATTATACATAAATATTAATTGACTTAAACTTAAAGTATTTATAAATATCAATCTAATCATTTCTAGTAAAATAATTTCTAGGAGTTCAAATTAATAACATAATTCATTTAAAATAGAATTTATTTTAAATTAAATTATACAATTCTTTCTTATTTTTCAATTACCAAAATTATAATTTCAATCATACCAAATATCTAATAAAGTTTATATAAAAATTCTAATTAATTTAAACTTCAATTATCATGAAACTCTATTTAATCACCTTTAGCAAAATAATTTTCTTAAAATAAATCACAAATAACTAATTATTTGATTTTCAAAAACTAGGGTTGTTACACAAATAAGGCAAGAAAAGAAAAGGGAAAGAATGAGAAAGCTGAAGGCTCTGAGTACCAATGGCAATCCATTTGTTAAGTACTTGTGGTGTTTATGTATCAAGTAAAAAGCTTGAAAGCAAAACACTTAGAGTCAAGGCTAGGCTCAAGTGCAAAAGCATTCCCTCAAAGCTCAAGGCTCTGAGCATCAATGATTAGAGAGTAAAGAAAAGAAACAAATGAGCTTAAAGAGTCCTCTAATTAAATGTTTGTGGTGCTTATGTATCAAGTGGTAATACTTGAAAATAAAGCATTTGGAGTCGTAGCTTTCAACACATGGTGCAAAGAACCCAAAAAGTTAAGCTAAGAAAAGAATGAAAAGCTTGTTTCAAGGAAAGAACATAAAGAAAAAGATTTCATAAAATGAGCTAGATAGAAGAATCAATCATTTGAATGTCTTTTGTGATTGTAGCATGCATAAGAAACTAGCCAACCATGAACATAAAAAATTGCTACTCTTCTCACCTTGGTTTGTCAAAATCTATTTCATGATTCTTTGTTTGCTTGAGGACAAGCAAAGTTTAAGTTTGGTGTTGTGATGACTAGCATCATCTACCCCTTTTTCTTTTCTAAAAGGACCATAAAAAGAGCATAATCTCATTTATCAATGCAATTTCATGAACTAAATGATATATATTATGGTACATTGCTTTGAAATAAGCATAATCTCATTTATCAATGCAATTTCATGAACTAAATGATATATATTATGGTACATTGCTTTGAAATGGGTTTATGTTGAATTTCAGGTGAAAAGAGCAACAAAAAGGGAAGAAAATAACATATAAAGCTAGGCGTGTGAAGCTCTTGAAAGAATGAAGTTCCAACATGGGTGTGCCACTTGAAGCTATGGGCGTGGCATGCCAAGCCAACACTCTAGCAAAGAAGGTTGAAGAATTTTACATGGGCGTGCCACTTGGAGCTCTGGGCGTGGCACGCCAAGTTGTGAAGCCAAGATGTCAAAGAGGGCGTGCCACTTGGTGTTTTGGGTGTGGCACATCAGGCTTAATTTCCAGAGGAGTGATTTTGATCCCCACTATGGGCGTGGCATGCCAAGCGTTGGGCGTGGCACGCCGGGGCATATGCCAGCCTGACCTCCTCTCATTAAAATGAAGATATCGTGAGCTACGCAACTCCAAATGAGATGATTTCAGTGCCATTAGAAAGTAGACATCCAGGGCTTTCTAACCATATATAAAACTTTATGATGGACACTGGAATTGAGGAAGATATTGACCCCGAAAATACAGGGAGCAAAAGATGTCACTGCAGAGTTACCAGCCTGACCTCTTCATCTTCAAAGGGACATAACTTGAGTTGTAGAGGTCCAAATGATGTGATCTTGGTGGCGTTAGAAAGCTGACATCAAGAGCTTTTCAATGATATATAATACTCTATGGTATGCCAGCTCTATTTTCATAATGGGTGTGCCACTTGAGGTTCTGAGCGTGGCACGCGAGTTCTAATGGCCAGAGAGCATTATCAAAGGCGTGGCGCTAAAGGGTGGGCGTGGCATGCCAGTTTCATAATATATGGGCGTGGCACACCAGAGAGTGGGCGTGGCACGCTGGGCTACCTGACAGACTGACCTATCCACCTTCAAATGGGCATAACTTGAGCTACAAAGATCCAAATGAGTTAATTCCAAAGGCGTTGGAAAGCGAACATTCAGGGATTTCCAAAAATATATAATACTTCATAGTGGACATTCATTTTTAGGCCCAACCAACTCCATACTTTCAACGTTGCAAAGTGGGTCATACTCCAAAGGGCAAAATTAAGTGGGAGTGGCACTTGAAACCACACGCCAACTTCTCCCTGCAGCCCCCAACCTTCAATCAAGCCCACTCCAACTCTCATTCAAGCCACACTTATCAATCAATCAAGGCCACAAGAAGCATCTAGAATAGTTTGATTTCATTTCATTGTAATTTGCTTTTAATTTCGTTTAAGTTTGTAAATTAGGAGAGCCTATATAAAGGCCTTAGTTTCATAGAATTACTCATGCTGGATTGGGGGAAGTCTTAGGACCCTCTCCGTTCACCATCAATTTCTTCTCTTTTCTTTCTTACTTTGTAAATATCTTTTAGTTATGAATTACTAACTCTTTCCATTGGGAAAGAGAGCTTATTGTTTTTCAATGGATTGATTGTTTTATTCTTCTTCTTCTCTTCATCTCTCTTTGATTTACTTGAAAGAATTTTGTTCTTCATTCTAGCATTCAATTATCTTGGAAAAGAGATTGAATGCAATTGGGTTTTATGGGAACCTTGGAAGAGGAAATATAAAACCATGCTTGAAATTCTTTCTCACACTTGAATAGGATTTGAGTTTTGGTGTTTGGATATGGTGACATATAATCCTCCCTCTACTTAGACCTAGGAAAGTGTGTGGTATAATCAGGAACTATTCTTCATCTCTTCTCATGAGCAATTAGACCAAGGAATTGGCTATTGATCAAGATTTGAGAGATTGAGTCACCAAGGAATTGGGGCTCAATCAATCATGATTGCCAAGAAGTCAATGAGTTGTATAATTAAAGATGAGATGAAATCAATTAATCCAGAGAATGCAATATCTCTTGATCCCAATGTTTATTTTATCTTTCTTTCTTTTATTTACTTTATGGTTATTTACATTTTTTGCACTTTACATTTCCAGCACTTTACTTTCTTGTACTTTACTTTCCTTGCCATTTACTTTCTTGCACTTTATTGCTTTCCTTTACTTTCATGTCATTTACATTTTCTTGTTTGATTATCACTCAAAATTTGAATAGTCTAACTAGGATAATCAATTAACTATTGTTTGCTTTAATCCGTTAATCTCTATGGGATTTGACCCCACTCCTAGTGGGTTATTACTTGACGATATTTGGTGCGCTTGCCAAAGAACAGATTCATTATATGTGGGTAGTGAATTCCGGTAATCAAGAATTAATTATCTTTTACCCACTATGGGTGCTACTTTGAGTCTTGTGTAATTCTGTTTATTTTAGGTAGCATTCGGCTGGATTTGATGGAGTTTCTACAGCACAAGAATTAAATACGCGCACCTGACTCGTGCGCGTGATTTGAAGATTTGCACGGCGACGCGTGCGCGTACCTGACGCGTACGCGTGACACGCGAAGAAGACCATCGACGCGTATGCGTGACTGATGCGTACGCATGACATGCGCCACATGCAGAAAATGTTGAAAATGCTGGGGGCGATTTCTGGGCCCTTTTTGACCCAATTTTCAGCCCAGAAGACACAGATTAGAGGCTGCAGAATGGAGGACTCAGGGGAACACTTCCCGTTATTTCCCAAGTTGGGCATGGATCCTACGAAGCAAGTGGTCCCCATCCATCAATTGAAGACTTGCAGATTATTTAATTAATTCTGATTTAAACTTTATTTTTATCTTTAAAATAGGAAAAGATATTATTTTAGTTTTAGAAATTAGATTCTTAAATTAATTAGGATTAGATATAAAAGAGAAAAAAAACTTCTTTTCTGGGGATTATTCCATTCCAATTTACAGTTTACCAGAATCCTAGTTTTTCACTCTGAACCATGAGCAACTAATCCTCCATTGTTAAGGTTAGGAGCTCTGTCTATCTGTATGGATTGATTCTATTGCTTTTCTATTTTAATTCATGTACTGATTTATAATTCAAGAATTATTTTCGTTATTTATCTTATGAATTTGGGTGGAACGGAAGTATGACCCTTTTTCTAATTGAGTTCTTGTATAACTTGGAAAAGCCCTTTACTTGAACAACATGTTGAAAACAATTTCTCCTAAATTCTAAATTATCTGGACTTAACGGGATACATGACATATAATCCTCTTATATTTGGATAATTAGGATTTTTGTGGCATAATAACTAGAACTAAACTTCACCCTCTAATTGGACTATATTGACCAAGGAATTGGCAGTTAATGAGAATTAGAGGAGAACAGAAAGGTCTAAGGAATTAGGGTCTAGTCACATACAGTTTGCCATGAATTAAAATCTTGCATGATTAAAATGGTTAGTAAGAAAAGTAATCCGGAAAATAGATAACTCTGAAGCCTTAAATGTTTTCTCCATATTTTATTCCCAACTTATTTACTTGCCTTTCTTCAAACTCTGAATTTACTATTTAATGCTTTTTGGACTCTCAAACACCATTTTCTGCTTGTCTAACTAAGCCAATCACTCAATTATTGTTGCTTGATCCATCAATCCTCATGGGATCGAGCCTCACTCACCTGAGGTATTACTTGGTACGACCCGGTGCACTTGCCGGTTAGTTTGTGGTTATAAATTCAATGGCTACTCGCAGATGAGGTCGAGCACGTATACGAGAAAGTAGGAATGAGCAACCAGCTAATAACCATGCCGAGTTCATGGTGGCGATGATGAATCTGGCGAACACCATGGAAGCGAATGCTACTGCGACTCTGCAAGTTGTGCAGAAGTTAGCCCGACTGGCCGGAAGCGGAAACGAAAATGGAGAAGGTGCTGAGGACAGCTTGAGTGGTGTCCCGAGAACTCTAGCTGCTTTTCTGAAAGCTAACCCACCTGCTTTCAATGGATCGACAGCTCCTACCGAAGCAGACAACTGGTTCCAAGCTGTGGAGCGGGTATTACAGACTCAACATGTACCGTATGACAGGTTTATGGAATATGTGACAAATCAACTATTGGGAGAAGCTCAGCAACGGTGGCAAAGAGAGCGCTGATGAGAGGACTTTTGCATGGTCTAGAAATTTGCGGATAAATCCTCGTTGCAAGTATAGTTTCTAAACCTTCAAAAGTCCTTCCATACAAACGTTTTGGTTGTCACAAGTAACAAACCCCTTTAAAATTGATAACCGAGTATTTAAACCTCGGGTCGGCTTCTCAAGAAATTGCAGGGAGGTGTTCTTATTATTGATTATGAAAAAGTGTGTTTTTGGGGAATGTTGAGTTTGGGCAATGGGCACAGATGACAAGTAAAATAAATAAATAACTGTAAACTAAACTCTTGGCAAGGTAAGAGAAATTAGAAGTCCAGACCAAGTTATCCTTATCAATGATAATGAAAATTGAATCTTAATTCCACTTAGTCAACCTTTACTAAAGTAAAGGAAAGTCAAGGGACTAATTAGTTTGATCTTCGAATCCTATTTATTTCCTAAGAAAAGATTGGGATTATTGAAGTTCAATTCAATTGGCAAGATAACAATTAACAATTATGCTGTTAAGTTGGATAACACCTGAGTTACTGATTTCTTAACCAAAACCAAAAGGGAAAAAGTAAATCTATTGGAATAAAGATGTCTTCAGATGGGAAGCAGTAATCATGTAAATAAAAGAAAGCAGTCATGAATTGAAATACCTCAAATAACATTAATTAAGAAAAATTATATGTAACATGGAAGAGTTCATAAATTATATAAAAATAAAGAACGTGGGATTGAAAGTCACTCCTAAAACTAAGAGAAGTCCTAAATCCTAATCCTAAGAGAGAGGAGAGAACCTCTCTCAAACTAATCTAAATCATGAGAAGTGAATTATATGAGCCTCCTATGAATGGATGTAATCCCCCACTTTATAGCCTCTAATCTGTGTTTTCTGGGCCGCGAACTGGGTCGAAAACAGCCCGGAAATCGCTGGAGAAGAATTCAAACACGCTGATTTCTGTCACTGCGACGCGGCCACATGGAGCACGCAGTCGTGTCTCCTAGCGTCAGAGCAGCTATAGCATATTATATATCAAATCGAAGCCCCGGACGTTAGCTTTCCAACGCAACTGAAACCGCGTCATTTGGACTTCTGTAGCTAAAGTTATAGCCGTTTGAGTGCAAAGAGGTCAGGCTGGACAGCTTAGCAATTTCTCCAACTTCTTGTATTCCTTCCACTTTTGCATGCTTTCTTTCCATCCTCTGAGCCATTCTTGCCCTGTAATCCCTGAAATCACTCAACACACATATCAAGGCATCTAATGGTAATAAGAGATGATTAATATTAGCAATTATAAGTCCAAAGAAGCATGTTTTCAATCAAAGCACATAATTAGGAAGGCAAATGTAAAACCATGCAAATAGTATGAATAAGTGGGTAAAGAGTTGATAAAATCCACTCAATTGAGCATAAGATAAACCATGAAATAGTGGTTTATCAACCTCCCCACACTTAAACAATAGCATGTCCTCATGCTAAGCTCAAGAGAAGCTATAAAGAAATGAAGAGGAATGGTAGAATGTATGAAATGCAACCTATGAATGCAACTACATGCTAAATGCTTTTACTTACTTGGTTAAGAGTAAATAAGTTCTCCAAGAATAAATAAGAACTGGATTTCACTAATTCAAATCATAAAAATGGAGTACAAATAGACTTGCAAGAAGAAAATAGCTCATGAAAGCAGGGAACAAGGAATTGAGCATCGAACCCTCACTGGTAGTGTATACACTCTAATCACTCAAGTGTTTAAGGTTCGACCTCTCAATTCTCTACTAACCTTGCTTTCTAAGGCTTTCTCTTCATCTAACAATCAACATAAATTCAATGTACAGATACACATATCAAGAGGTCTTTTAAGGGTTGTAATGGGGTTAGGGTCAAGGTAGGATTGTATTTGGCCAAGTGGACTAAAATCTGAATCCTTAATTAACTTAAACTTTCCACCTAACTTAAACAATCCATGTAATCATAATACAAAACCTAACTGTCCATTAACCGTGTTTTCCACATATTCATGCATTCTAATTTCAAGTACAGTACATATGCATTGCTTTCACCATTTACTTTGGGGCATTTTGTCCCCTTTTTCTTATTTGCTATTTATTTTATTTTATTTTATTTTTTTTATTTTTATTTTTTTTCTTTTATTTTTCTCAATGCATATGATTAAGATATTGAATGCATGAATCATGTTCTAAACATTTCTTTCACATTTTCATAAAGATATATAATACCCAATTCTTAAACCAAATGTTTCCAAATCCACTTTTCCCCACACTTAATTCGTGAGCACTTTCACTAGTCTAAGCTAACCAAGGATTCAAATTAAGGACATTATTGTTTTTCTGCTTAGAGTTAGTGATGAGCTAAAGTAAAGAATAAAGGGGTAAAATAGGCTCAAAGTTGGTTTGCAATGGAAAATGAAAGGTAAGGCCATATGGGTATGTAAGCTCCGTGAAACAAAGGCCTCAATCATATAAGTGCATGTATACATCAAACCATGGAAATATAGAATTAAGCAAGACAAATTTAGAGAGAAAAATACACATCAAAAATAAAATATTGGTTGAAAAAATGCAACCAATTCACATAGGCTCAAAAATCTCACAGGTTTTGTGTGTTCGAGCTCTAAACCATGTTCCAGTATAATATCTCTTCAAACAAGTGTAACATTAAATTTTATTCAAATTAGTGAAATTCTCTAAAAATTTTCTTGAAAAAGAAAATATTACTTCAACCAAGTGGTAAAATATGCAAAAAATTAAACAAATATGCAATCAAACATGAAAATGCAACAATGAATAAGGAAAATAAATTATTGGTGTTGAGATAGAGGAGTAACTAACCCATGGAGATCGGTATCGACCTCCCCACACTTAAAGATTGCACCGTCCTCGGTACATGCTGAGATGTGTAGGTGGACGGGTTGCTCCAACTGATGCCTTTCTTCAAGAATTTGGCAGATGGACTTGTCTGTCTCCCCATGCAAACATCTTCCGGTTCCCTTCCGGGTGGCCATCCTGAAAGAAAAAGGGAAGAAAAAGTAACCCAGTAATAAAGATAAGAAAATAAATGAAGTATGGGTGGGTTAATGCCAAATGATAATGGTTTCATTTACATGGAAGCTTCAACATGTACGTGAGAAAACAATAGAAGCCATGGCATACCAGTGGTGCAAAATTTGCAACAATGGAAAAGAGAGTGGGTAAAGAAAGACAATGTAAGTTCATGTCAATGCAAAAGGAATATCAGTAATAAAAATTAGCATTGATTTAAATAATATTACCCAATAAGAATAAAACAAGTCATGAAGCACCCAAAATAATTCAAGAGAAAATGCAACAGTTAAATAAGAAAATTTTAACATCAAAGGAGAAATAATTAATTTTAGAAAAGAAAATAAAAATATGCACAAAATTAAGATGCAATGAATTAAATATGCAAATAAATTAAGTAAAATAAAATGGAGGTGAAAGAAAATAAGAAAGGAAGAAGAAAGAAATAAGAAAAGATAAGAAAAATAAGGATTAGAGAAGAAAAGATAAGAAATTTGGCTGATATGGATATTCTGTGCGCCGCTTGTGACGCGGACGCGTGAGTGACGCGGTCGCGTGGTGCACGATAAGGTCAGGTGACGCGGACGCGTGGGTCACGCGATCGCGTGGCCTGATTTGTGCGATTGGCTCGAGTACAGCCTTGCGTTCGCGCAACTCTGTTTAAATACATATTGCCAAAAATCTGGGTGACGCGATCGCGTGAGTGGCCCTATTTTCAATATGACGCGGACGCGTGGGGCACGCGTTCGCGTGCGAGGGCTTGGGCTTCCAGCACGAGTCCAGCCCAACTCCGGCACAACTTTCATCCATGCACCCTTTTGACGTCGATTTTCAGGTCACGCGGCCGCGTGGGTGACACGGTCACGTGGGAGGCCAAAGTTCCCATGTGACGTGGACGCGTCGGCGACGCGGTCACGTGGGTCGATTTGTGCCACTGGCACGCCTCCAGCCACGCTCCAGCGTGACTCTCTATTCGTTTTTATTTTCTCCCCTCTCCTTGCAATGCGGACGCGTCGCTGATGCGGTCGCGTCGCGTGGCATTTTTTCTTAATCTGAAAAGAAAATGCAGAATGCAGTGTTAAGATGAATGTGATGCAAAACTCCAGGTTCAATAAAATAAAATAAAACTCAAAAACAAATAAAACTAAATAAAAATGAAAAAGGAATGATCATACCACGGTGGGTTGTCTCCCACCTAGCACTTTTAGTTATTGTCCTTAAGTTGGACATTTGGGGAATCCTTTGTTATGGTGGCTTGTGCTTGAACTCATCCAGGAATCTCCACCAATGTTTATGATTCCAATGTCCTCCGGGATCCCAAACTAGGTGTAGAAAGCCTTCAAGTAAGTTAAAGCATGTGACAAGGCCCCAAGAGTGCTGATTTCTAGATTGGATTCCGGGGTCCCAAATCTTGCTTTTGCACCCGTCTTCTTGTTGATCATCATGATTCCATCCGGGTGGTAGGCAATCTGAATTCTCACTAAAGCGTCCAAGCAACTTCCTAGACCCATTCAATTGAGCTTTACACCAACCTTTGCATTTAAACTTAAAGCTTCTAACCATGATGAACCTTGCAGGATAATTCTTACCACCGACCATCTTCCTCTTACTCTTAATGCCACAAAGAGCTCTAAGTTGACCATCCGTCTCTAGTAACCCATATTCAAGTGGGATTAAAAAGCTAAGGGATATGAAATTTACCCACTTGAATGTTGTGAAGGATGATGGCAACTTAGGGGGAGGGATTTCCAACAACTTAGAGTTCATAGTAGTAAATAAAAATTAAAAATAAAAATAAAAATAAATTTAAATTAAAAGGTTATTTAAATTTTGAATTTGAAAATTAAATTTTGAAATTTGAATTTTGAATTTTTGAATTTTAAATTTTTGAAATTTGAATTTTGAAATTTGAAAATTTTTAAATTTGAATTTTGAAAATTTTTAAATTTGAATTTTGAAAATTTTTAAGTTTGAATTTTGAAATTTGATTTTTTTTTAAATTTTGAATTTTTGAATTTAATAAGGAAAGAGAAAAACAATAAAATGATAACAAACTTAAAAATTTGTAGATCGAAACGAAGAAAACAACTGAGAACAACTTGAAGGTCAAGATGAACGTGAAGAACAACTTGAAGATCAAGATGAACACTAAAAAAAAATTTTCGAAAAATTTTTTAATAACTAGATAAAAACCAATAACCTCTTAATTTATGAAAAAGCAAAAATAAAAACAAATAAATAAGCAAAAATAAAATATTTACAATAACCAATAATAAGGCACACGTTTGTAATTTCCCGGCAACGGCGCCATTTTGATGAGAGGACTTTTGCATGGTCTAGAAATTTGCGGATAAATCCTCGTTGCAAGTATAGTTTCTAAACCTTCAAAAGTCCTTCCATACAAACATTTTGGTTGTCACAAGTAACAAACCCCTTTAAAATTGATAACCGAGTATTTAAACCTCGGGTCGTCTTCTCAAGGAATTGCAGGGAGGTGTTCTTATTATTGATTATGAAAAAGTGTGGTTTTGGGGAATGTTGAGTTTGGGCAATGGGCACAGATGACAAGTAAAATAAATAAATAACTGTAAACTAAACTCTTGGCAAGGTAAGAGAAATTGGAAGTCCAGACCAAGTTATCCTTATCAATGATAATGAAAATTGAATCTTAATTCCACTTAGTCAACCTTTACTAAAGTAAAGGAAAGTCAAGGGACTAATTAGTTTGATCTTCGAATCCTATTTATTTCCTAAGAAAAGATTGGGATTATTGAAGTTCAATTCAATTGGCAAGATAACAATTAACAATTATGCTGTTAAGTTGGATAACTCCTGAGTTACTGATTTCTTAACCAAAACCAAAAGGGAAAAAGTAAATCTATTGGAATAAAGATGTCTTCAGATGGGAAGCAGTAATCATGTAAATAAAAGAAAGCAGTCATGAATTGAAATACCTCAAATAACATTAATTAAGAAAAATTATATGTAACATGGAAGAGTTAAAATTATATAAAAATAAAGAACCTGGGATTGAGAATCACTCCTAAAACTAAGAGAAGTCCTAAATCATAATCCTAAGAGAGACGAGAGAACCTCTCTCAAACTAATCTAAATCATGAGAAGTGAATTATATGAGCCTCCTATGAATGGATGTAATCCCCCACTTTATAGCCTCTAATCTGTGTTTTCTGGGCCGCGAACTGGGTCAAAAACAGCCCGGAAATCGCTGGAGAAGAATTCAAACACGCTGATTTCCGTCACTGTGACGCGGTCGCATCGCCTAGCGTCAGAGCAACTATGGCATATTATATATCAAATCGAAGCCCCGGACGTTAGCTTTCCAACGCAACTGAAACCGCATCATTTGGACCTCTTTAGCTAAAGTTATAGCCGTTTGAGTGCGAAGAGGTCAGGCTGGGCAGCTTAGCAATTTCTCCAACTTCTTGTATTCCTTCCACTTTTGCATGCTTTCTTTCCATCCTCTGAACCATTCTTGCCCTGTAATCCCTGAAATCACTCAACACACATATCAAGGCATCTAATGGTAATAAGAGAGGATTAATATTAGAAATTATAAGTCCAAAGAAGCATGTTTTCAATCAAAGCACATAATTAGGAAGGCAAATGTAAAATCATGCAAATAGTATGAATAAGTGGGTAAAGAGTTGATAAAATCCACTCAATTGAGCACAAGATAAACCATGAAATAGTGGTTTATCAAGCGCCGTTTGCTACACCAATAGAATAGAAATGTGAGATTTCATGGGCGTTATTCCAAGAAGCTTTCTACAAAAAGTACTTGCGTGAGTCAATAAGAGAGGCCAGAGAATTGGAGCTCTTACAGCTGAAGCAAGGGTCCATGACTATAGCTGAATACACCAGCAAGTTTGAGGAACTCTGTAAGTTCTCGAGGATAAGTCAGGGTACCCCTGAGAGGAGATATCAAGCGTGCTGTGGCTCCATTGGAGACTAGGAGATTCTCTAAATTGGTGGACAATGCGAGGGTTGTTGAAGAATACACAAAGACGGTAACCTCGTCAAGGGACACTCATGGAGGAACACTAGTAGGGAACGCGATGATTACCTCGGACCAAGGGGACAAAACTTCAAGAAAGATGGACATACACCTCAGTATCGGCAAGATCAAGGAAACTTCAGAAGGGACAACAAACCCCAGTTTCGTCAAGCGAAAGGAAATGGTCGATGCTATGCTTGTGGGAAACCTAGACATATATCTAAGTACTGTTGCCACAGGAGGAACTGAGATGAGGGTCAGAATCAACAGTCAGGCCATGTGTGTATCTTGGATACATGTGATGATGAACGATCCGAGTGGACGTGCCGAGATGGTTACCAGGCATGACTAGAAGTCTTGTCGGTACCCTGTATGGGTGATGGGTGCGGTTCAAAAAGGGGTTTAAATGGAAAGGTTTTGACTAAAGGGTTTCAATAAATTTAGGAAAATCATGCTTTAAGATGATTGATTTACAAATAAAATATTTTTGACTCTTTTAATAAGATTTTAACAATGGACTCATTTAGATTGAACTTGTTTTAAAGGTTTTGAAAAATAATACAAATCAGTACTTGGTTTAAGGAAAAAATCATCGGATTCTTAACGACGATAATCAGAGTGACACAGCGGAAGGCGAGAGAATTTTCAGATTTTGAAGTAGAAGTTAACTTCAGCACCTATTCTAATCTTGTCAAAACCACATGAACCTGTCGAAATGTACTGTGATGCTTCTCTGAAGGGTTTGGGTTGCGCGTTGATGCAACACTGGAACGTGGTGGTGGACGCATTGAGTCGAAAGTCCTTGACAATTGCTTGGATGAGGATCAAGGAGGAGGAGTTAGTGGATAAGTTTATGGATCTTAAGTTGGATAATGGTGGAGTCGCCGGAGGAGCTTGTTTGAATCAGTTGCAGATTTCAAGTATGTTTAAGGCGGAGATTCATAAGGCTCAGTAAGATGAGCAGAAGCTTCAGCAATTATTCCAACCAGTTGGTGAAAAGAGGCTTGGAGATTACACCAAGGATGATGAAGGGTTGTGGAGATACAAGGGGAGAATTTGCATATCGGATGTCTGGAGTTTGAGGCAAGACTTTTGTCAGAGGCTCACATCAGTGGGTTTTCTTTTCATCCAGGAAGCACGAAAATGTTTTAAGACTTAAAGAATATGTTCTGGTGGCCTGGGATAAAAGGTGATGTAGCTTCAACGGTGTCCAAGTGTTTGACGTGTCAGAAGGTAAAGGTAGAGCATCAGAAACCGTGAGGAATGCTACAGTCTCTTGGAATTCCTCAGCGGAAGTGGGGAGGAATCGCGATGGATTTTGTGACCGGTTTACCGAGGACTAGGCCAAGATTTGATATGATTTGGGTGATCGTGGGTCGCTTAACCAAATTCGCTCATTTTCTGCCTATCCGAGTGAAATGTTCTATATAAAGGAGAAAGTAAGGTTGCATGGTGTGCCATCGAGCATAGTATCAGACCACGATTCCCGATTCACTTCAAGGTTTTGGGGAGCTTTCCAAAGAGCTTTTGGTACGAGGCTTTGTCTCAGTACCATATATCATCTGCAAACAGATGGACGGTCGGAAAGGACCATTCAAACGTTGGAAGATATGATGAGAACATGTGTTTTGGATCAACCTGAAAGTTGGGAACGTTACATGCCATTGGTGGAGTTTGCGTACAACAATAGCTTTCATGCGAGCATTAGGATGGCTCTGTATGAGGCCTTGTATGGACAGAAGTACCAGTCTCTACTTTGTTGGTATGAACCTGGTGAAGCAAGTGTATTGGGTCCAGATTTGGTAGCAGAGACTATGGACAAGATTAAGAAGATTCGGGAGAGAATTCTAACCGCCCAGAGTCAACAAAAGAGCTATATAGACCCGAAAGGGAAACCTTTAGAGTTTGGAATGAGAGCGCATGTATTTTTTAGGGTTACACCGACAACTGGGGCTGGAAGAGCAATTAAGACGAAGAAGTTGAATCCGAGATATATAGGACCGTTCGAGATTCTAAGGCGATTCGGGCTGGTGGTGTACTAAGTAGCTTTGCCACCCCATCTGTCTAACTTGCATGACGTATTCCACATGTCACAACTCCGTAAGTACACGTCGGATGCGGCTCATGTGTTGGAGCCTAAGTCGGTCGAGTTAAGAGAGAACTTAACCTTCCAAGTGACACCAGTAAGAATCGACGATACCCCGTGTGAAGATGCTGTGGGGAAAGGAGGTTATATTGGTCAAGGTTGCTTGGAGGAGAGCAGGAGTTGGAGAGCATACTTGAGAATTGGAGAATGAGATGCTTTGGCAACTTGTTGAGTATATATATATATATATATATATTACTACATCGCGTACATCGGATTTTCGAGGGCGAAAATCTTTTCAAGGAGGGGAGAATGTAAGAACCGGATTTTTTCACGAATAAAATCTTCTAAATGCCGAAATTAAATTCCAGAAAGTTAGGATGAGAATTTGGGGATTTAAATATGATTTTTAGACTCAGTAGGTCTTTCGGAGTCAGAAAATGTATTTTCTACAAAATACCGAGAAAAATCGTGAACCGGCAGTTGAACCGGTAAAACCGGTTCAAGTCTGCCCGGTACTGTGCGAGAAATAGTGAAAACAGTCGAAAACCTTGGAAAAATATTAGAAGTCGAAAATGGGTGTTAATTTTAAAGGTTTGGCCCGAACTTGTGCCAAACGGGCTAAAAACACTAACAGGTTGGACCGGGCTCAAGTTGGGCCCAAGCCCAACCTTATATAAGTCCATTAAGTGGCAAACTCAGCCACTTTTAACACCAAATAGCAGCAGCAACATGAAAGTGAAGAGAGGAGAGGTGAAGGTTTTATTTACTATTCATCATCTTCTTCTTGGAGCCATATCTCACTCTCCAGAGCTCCGATTTGGGTGCCGTCAGTTGCTACGCGAAGCTCTTGTCGAGTCCGTTAGTTCTATCCCACTTGTGTAGGTAAGAACTCGAAGTTCCCTGCCCAGTTTCGTGCCCTTTGTGAAATTCGAATTTTGGGTTTTGATTTTGAGTGATCCTTGTGTTTTGGGTGTTTAGGTACACTTTAGCCTTTGATTGATGTTGGTTTTGTCTTCCAAAACTGTTGGGCAAGGTAAGAAGCATTGAAAATCTTGTGAAATTTCAATTATAATGAGCCCTAGGTTGATTTATGATGATTTATGTATATATAGCTTGATTATGGTGAGTTTGAAGCTTGTTGGAGATTATTGGTGCCTTAGATTGTGATTGAAAGCATATCTTGGGCTCAAATTGGAGTCTTGGTGCATATTGGGGATTATCCAAGGTATGGTTTTAATTTTCTCTATGTAGTATATAATATTCATGGACACTTAGGCTAGTGACCCATAGGATAAGTTTGAATTAAATGGTTGTTGAGTTGTGAAATGATGGTATGTGGTGATTTATGATGAGTTGATGATTGTTGAGTTTGATTATGATGATTGGTAGTGATATGATGATGATGAATGATTGTGAAGTTGAGAAGTGATTTGTGTTGATATATGTGATGATAATGTTGATGATTTAGTAATGTAGTTGGAAAAATGTTAACGGGAATTTTGATTATAATGTGATATGTTGATATTGAGGTTGAGGATGATGAATGGTAAAGGAAAGTATGGTAAGTTTGGTGTGATGTGATAGAAAGTGTTGATTTTTGACGAGGAAGGGAATTTGGAATGGTTTGGAATTGTTTTGGTTGGTTTGAGATATGAAAGTGGGAAAAATTGGTAATTTTGGGTTATTTGGTAAAAGTGGATTTTTGGTTAAATTTGTCTGATCGTAACTTTTGCCCTGGTTTTCAAAATCTGATGCAAGTTTTCTAGAATTAAAGATCTTTGAAAATCCTTTAAATTGATATAAAGTTTGTGAAATTTGGAATTTTGTAGAGGAAGTTATGATCATTCAAAGATGGTGTTAAAAAATCTGAAATTCTGCGAAGTTGCAGAATTTCAGGATTTCTGATATGTGTGCACGCACAGCCTTGTGCGCACACACAACCTGCAAAAATCTCATTCTGTGCGGACGCACAGACCTGTGTGTATGCACAGGCAAGTAAAGGCTTATTGCTTGCAGCGTTAGCACGGCTAGTGCGCGCGCACATCAATGAAGAATTGTAACCTGTGCAGACGCACAGCCTTGTGCGCATGCACAAGTCGGGAAGGGTCGTCTGTTGGGGGCACTAGCACACCCTGTGTGAGCAAACAGACCTCATAATTTTTAGTACCTGTGCGCACACACACACCTGTGCGTACGCACACCTTCAAAATCTTCCTGGGCGTGCGCACGCACACCCTTGTACGTACGCACACGTCCTGTTTCACAAATTTAAACTTTGTTTTCAACTATTTCATCTTCCGAAAAAGGTTGCAAGCTTTTCTAACACCATTTTTAAGACTCTTGGGTCAAGTTTTGGCTATTTAGAACATGGGAAAGAATCTAAGGGTTTTAAAGGATATTATTTGGAAAACTTAGAAAACGGAGGCCTAGGTTTCTGGCATGCGGAGGATGGTCTGATGTTAGGTGAAGGATGATTGATATATGAAATGAGAAATGATTAACTATTGATGTTCGAAAACTAAAATGTGAATTGGTGGTGGTTGAGATTAGTCGAGGACTCGAATGTGTGATGAGGAATCGCTGATGCATTGAAACTGTTTTCTGAAAAACCACTGTACTATTGTTTTATATTGAGATTATGAGACGCCATGCGCCCGGCAAGGGCTGCGGTTGGATCTCGCCTGTCGAGGTAGCGACGGCGGCGTAAGGGCGGTGGTTCGTCTCGCTTCCGCTTAGATTCGAAGTCAGTGGCAAGAGTATCCTGCTCGCATCCCTTCAGATCCATAGAGCGTGCAGGTGCTGGTACCTGGATAGTGATCCAAGCACTATATCTCGGGGGTTCCCATATGAGAATTCCGAAGGGCGACGTCTCCATGGAGATGTATCGGGTTGGCAGTCGAATCGACAATGTGATATCATAGCCAGTAGGGCAGGCATTCATTATATACATTTTCTATCTGTTTGTATGCTTTGGCTACTTGAAATGGCTTGCCTATTTGTATAACATGCTTATTTGCTATTTGAATTACTTGCCATATATGCTTCTATTTGTGATTTACTTGCCTTGTATATAATTGTGATTTCTGCTGGGAGTGAGGAAGTTCGAAAGGCGGTGGCAATGGGATTGCATGGAGGATAGGTTGGTGAAGGCTGTGGGACAGCGGTGTTTAGTTAGAATAGAAATCCCCTAAGGTATATCCTTATCTATGTTACCTTATATCTGTTTCTTGTGCCTTAAACGAGTAGTTTCGTTATTACGTTTTTGTGCTTTTGAAATCCTGCTTTGAGCTATATCCTTCATCGGGTTTCTAGAATATATTATTTCCTTCTATATATAAATATGTATAAACCTTAGAACTGTCGTAATCTCTGATTAACCTTTGCTTTACGGCTAGAGGTAAGGCTTAGGGTAATTAGGGTGTTACACAAAACCCTGAAGAAACCTAGAGGCGCACGCTGTCCGTGGTTCATCATCCTCCGCCGCCATTCATCTGCACCACCTTCCTCCTCAGTGCTCATCCTCGACACCGCCTTCCTCCTCCTCGGTGCTCATCCACAACGCCGCCTTCCTCTTCCTCGATTTTACCAAAATGACAATTTTACCAAAATATTTATATGATAATATTAAAAGTTATCTAATATGTCAAGAGATTATTGTGTTATTATATGATTTTTCTATACATTATAATAAATTAATAGATAGATAGATAAATAAATAGATTTTTAGAAAATAAAATTTATTTTCCAAATAGGATGTGCAATATTAGAATTTAGACCATTGATTTGAAATAACGTTTTTATACTATATTTTTTATTTAGAGTTAGATAGTTTAGTGTGTGAAATTATGAGATTAATGTTAGATTGATTATAAAAATACTATTTTTTATGATAGTATAAATATAATTTTAAAATAGATATTTTTCTATGTTGTTACAATAGATGACATGTCAATTTTATATGAAATTTAAGATCTTATATATCATTCATCCACTATAACATTACTTTAGACTCTCTTTTACTATATTTTAAATGACATATACAAACTAATTTTTACTATAGACTTAATAGTTTAGAATGCATATAATGGTAGAAGAAAAGTGACGAATTTTTGATATATATATATATTATGAGAGAGAGAGAGAGAGAGTTAGTTTTGAGTTATGGTATTTTTTTTAATCTAAATTTCAATTTTGTAATTATTCTTCACTTCAATGTATATATGCAGGTATATTAACCAAAAATCTCACAACAGGAGATGCTGAGACTCTATGCACCCTTTCCCCAACTACTCAATGGTGCTGTGGAGAAGAGAATATACTCAAGATTTCTTGACTTGTTTGCATCTCTGCATGTAAACATACCATTCATCAAGACCATCCAATAAATGCCTGCATACATCAAGTATATGAAGGAACTGCTTCCCAAGAAAAGCTCACTCAAGGGAGGCCAAACTATAGTGATGGACAAGGAGTGCAGCGCCCTCATTCAACTAGAGTTGCCTGAGCTTTCACATCCCCTGTGCCATAGGAGAAACAATGTTTGATAAAGCACTCTGCGATTTGGGAGCAAGCATCAACTTAATGCCCTTATCCCTTATGAAGAGGCTGCAGATCAATGAGATAATGCCCACAGATGTAGTCATCAGGCTGGCTGACAAAACTCAAAAACAAGCAATAGGAGTGGTGGAAAACGTGTTGATAAAGGTTGGGAAATACTTTCTTCCCACAGACTTTGTCATATTGGACATGGAAGAGAGTCACACTCACCCAATCATATTGGGAAGACCATTCATAGCTACAGCCAGAGCACTCATAGATGTGGAGCGAGGGGAGCTAATCTTGAGGATCCATGATGAACAGCTCACCTTCTCTGTTTTCAAACACTCACAAGAAACAGATCAAGAGAACAAGGAACCAAAGAAGGATCACAGTGAGATACTGAAGGAAGAAACAAGCACTGAAGCACAATCAGCACATCTAGGAACTCCCTTGATTGATGAACAAGGCAAACAGCAACTGCCACAGCTCAAAGAAAATCAGGAGGAACCTAAACCACCAGAATCATATGAGACCAGTAACCACATTTCCTTAGAGGAGGAGGTCACAAAGAGTAACACAACATCACAAGGAACAAAGAAGAAGGTACCAAGGAGGTGGAGGAACAAGAAGATCCCTACCGAGGACTTCTCTCTAGGGGATAAAGTGATCTCAGCTTACTTCCCAGATATCCCCCCTGATCTCCCCACTGTACCATCTCAGTTACCTAAGGTCTTCACTATCAACAAAGTTCTCTCCTTGGAACACGTAGAGATCATTGATACAACCAATGGATATAGGTCCACAGCAAGAGGGGAGGACTTGAAGCATTATCAACCTCCCTGATGAAGGAGAAACGTCAAGCTAGTGACACTAAAGAAGCGCTTCATAGGAGGCAACCCATGTTTTATATGCTTTTAGAAAATAGTGAATAAGTCAATATTTATGAACTCCAACCCAAACTTGACAAACACTTGGTGAAATCCTTATTATGCAATATATAGTGAAGAATAAGTGTTGTTCAGAGCATGCCAAGAGAGCATGAATACAACTCAGAGCATGCTAGTCTTGGAGCCTTGAACAAAACTTTTTCATCACAGTGCTACAAACTAAGTTTGGTGTCACCCAAGGTGCCACCAATTTGCATATAAGGATACACAGTTAGTTAGTTAGTTGGTGTTCATGAATAAACAATCTAGTTATTTTTCTTTATTATTCTAGCCATAAAATTTCTTAATGATATTAATTTTTCTTATTTTATTTTATAAGAAAAGGGAAAGGAGCATTGAAGGGGATTGATTGGACAATTAAATGAGGAAGTTTCGGACACCACAAAAGGAGGGTACTACACACGTGCCTCAAGGAGGGGAGCATGGGCATCCACATGAGTAAAAGGTGGTGGAGTTCCTTCTTTGATCCATCTTTTTCTATGCTTTAAATAAGGAAGATCTTGTATGAAATAGAACATACTTCCATGTTAGTTTGAACCTTTTTCAATTCTGTCTTTTAAACTTTTTGTTGATTAGGGCTGTGTTTGCTAGTCTGAATATCATTACTGCATCATTTCCTTACTTACTTGTATGCTTGTCCTTTTGAATCAAATGAAAAGAGAATGAGTTTTTTATAAAAGACCAGAGTGGAGTTCATACTATGGAGTAAGTTCCTAAGTTTGTGGTGTAGTCATAAGTTAGCTAAGTTGGTTCACCAACAAGGTGGGAAGACAACTATCTGTCCTAAATCATATGCTTTGAACACACCCCATGAGACTAGCTAAATAACAAGATCCTAATAAGAAAAAGGGAAAGAAACAATGTGAAGAATAAAAGAAAAATAGCAAGAAAAGAGGCTGGGCACCAAGGGTTTGAGTTTTGTGGGATGTGTCTGTGGTGTTCTTGTACCAAGGATCTGCTTGGATTACTAAGCTCTCAGGGGTGCTTTATCACCTGGTAACTTGGGTTAACTAACCCGGGATTATCAGCTGAAAGTCCACTATCAAGAGCAATCTTTGCTACAGAACATTTAGTAGCCCAAAGAGGTGCTGGACACCAAGACCTCAAAGAAAGAAAATAAACAAACCATGTGCCTGTGGTGTGTATGTATGGGGGAGAGACTTGAGGAAGTAAGTCCTTAGGGGTGTTTCAACACCTAGCACCTTGAACCAACTGGTTCAGGAGTATTGGCTGAAAGCTTATTTTAAAGAGTTGTCCCCCTACAGAGCACTTAGCCTAAGAAAACAAATAAGCCCTGAATTGACAAGAAACAAAAGGGATCAATGAATAAAAGTCTCATGGGATGCAAACAAAGTGAGTATTCTAGGACATGATAAAGGTCTGAAAGCCAGTGAAGGAATGAACCTAAGTTGCTATGCATGAAACCACCATAAAACCAGGAACATGACTTCCACAAGAATGACTCATTTCTCTTGGCATACCATTCATCATTCTCTTATTCCAATACTTGCTTAGGGACAAGCAAGCTTTAAGTTTGAAGCCAACGTTAGTGACACTTACCTTTGTCACTAACGTTGGGGTGAACCACCAAGAGCCACCATGAGCTACGTTAACTCTCACGTTAACTTAGTTAACGTGGAAGCTAATGTGGATAAAGAGATGATGAGCCAATGTTAGTGACACTCACCTTTGTCACTAACGTTGGAGATGGCTAGCATGACTACGTTAGAAGCCACGTTAACTTAGTTAACATGGACTCTAACGTGGGAAATAGGGGCACATTGGAACGTTAGTGACANCGTGACTATAATCCCACCAACACCTGATTTGGGAAATGCATATGGTATAATCAGTGACCATACTTCATCTCTTCTCATGAGCAATTGACCAAGGAATTGGCTATTGATCAAGATTTGAGAGATTGAATTACCAAGAAATTGGAATTCGATCACTTAAGATTGCCAAGGAGATCAATGAATGCATTGATTGAGGAAGAGATGACAATGAACTTGATCCGGAGAATGCAACATCTCCTGAGCCCAATGAACTCCCATTTCTGATCTTACCCATTCTCTTTAATTTTTGCCATTTACTTTTATGAGCAATTACCCCATTCCATTTAAGATTCTGCAATTTACTTTCCGCCATTTACATTCAGCTCTTTATTTCTAGCATTTACTTTTTCTGCTATTTACTTTCCCACCATTTAATTTTCTGCAAATCTCAAATCAATTTCTGGTTCGCTCAACTAGAATATTCCTCTAATTAAAGTTACTTGATCATTCAATTTCTGTGGGATTCGACCTCATTCTATTGTGAGTTTTTACTTGACGAAAAATTCGGTACACTTGCCGAAGGAAAATTGTTGAGAGACAAGTTTCCGTGCGTATCAAATTCAGCTTAAAATTTCTAGCGTAAAACGCCCAAACTGGCACCTGAATTGGAGTTAAATGCCCAAACTGGCACCAAAGCTAGCGTTTAACTCTAGGAACAGCCTATGAACGAAAAAGCTTCAATGCTCAGCTCAATCACACACCAAGTGGGCCCCAGAAGTGGATTTCTGTACTATCTGCACTTAGTTACTCATTTTCTGTAAACCCTAGTTACTAGTTTAGTATAAAAACTACTTTTAGTGATTTATTTTGGAGGATCTAAGTTTTTAGAGTCTTCTTCGAATCAGAGACCATTGTACATGTTTGGAGGCTGGCCTCACGGCCATGCCTAGACCTTTCACTTATGTATTTTCTACGGTGGAGTTTCTACACCCCATAGATTAAGGTGTGGAGCTCTGCTGTTCTTCATGAATTAATGCAATTACTACTATTTTTCTATTCAATTCACGCCTACTTCTTCTCCAAGATATACTCTTGTTCTTAATCCAGTTAAGTCATAATGAAGGGGTGACCCGTGACAATCACCCAATCTTCGTTACTCACTTAGCCAAGATCCGCGTGCCTGACAACCACAAGCGGTCTACATGATGTTCAACGTAGTCATTGGACCACAGCCAGAGTATATTCTCTTAGGTCCCTAATCAACGATTCACGTTGTCTCTCCTGACAACAGAGCATCTGAATCTGAGATTAGAACCTTCGTGGTATAGGCTAGAACCATTGTCAGCATTCCTGAGATCCGAAAAGTCTAAACCTTGTCTGTGGTATTCTGAGTAGGATCTGGGAAGAGATGACTGTGACGAGCTTCAAACTTGCGAATGTTGGGCACAGTGACAATGTGCAAAAGGACAATGGTCCTATTCCGACGGTAGCGGGAACCGACAGATGATTAGCCGTACGGTGACAGCGCATATGGATTTGTTTTCATCCGAGAGGATCATACAGCTTGCCATGGAAGGAGGTAACGCATGATTGGAAGAAAGCAATAGGAAAGAAGAGGTTTAGAAGCAACAAAGCATCTCCATACGCTTATCTGAAATTCCCACCAATGAATTACATAAGTAACTTTATTTTATTTTCTGTTTTATTTATCTTTTAATTATCAAAACCTCATAACCATTTGAATCCGCCTGACTGAGATTTACAAGGATGACCATAGCTTGCTTCAAGCCGACAATCTCCATGGGATCGACCCTTACTCACGTAAGGTTTATTACTTGGACGACCCAGTGCACTTGCTGGTCAGCTACCCGGAGTTGTGAGAAAAGTGTGAGAACACGATTCCGTGTACCAACAAGCAAGATCTAAATTTGGTGTTGTGATGTCAGGGCATCTTGGCTAGTTTTTCAAGCTATTTTTAGTAAGTTTTAAGGTCGTTTCATGCATTATCTTCATCAATAAGCAAGCATTTGCATGAGTTCTCTACGCATGTCTTGATTGATCAAACATTAGTGAATTACAATCATTTTCATGAGATTAATGCAAGAACTAATGGATGCATTGAATGATGAATTGTCTTGTGATTATAGCAAAGCTTTGATGCACTTGTTTGATTGATGATAGGGAAGAAGAAGCAGAGGAAAGCAAGGAATCAGGTGGCGTTACCAACACTGGTAATGCCAGCACTAACGCCAGCTTCAAGAGGATTGTGGCATTACCAAGGCTGGTAATGCCAGGGGCAACGTTGAGCAAGGAAGAATTGTGGTATTAGTGGCAACGTTAGCCACACTAACGCCAGCGATAACGTTGGCCAAGGAAGATTGTGGCGTTAGTGGCAGCGTTAGCCACACTAACGCCAGCGATAACACTGGGCCAAGGATGATTTGTGGCGTTAGTGGCAACGTTAGCCACACTAACGCCAGGGGCAACGCTGGGCCAAGGAAGATTTGTGGCGTTAGTGGCAGCGTTAGCAACACTAACGCCAGAGACCATACCACATTTGTAGCGTTAGCCGCACCAATGCCATCATTAACGTTCAAGCACATTCAAGGAGGCGTTAATAACGCCAATAACGCCAGCACCAATGCTATGTGCTGATGTTAATAACGCCAATGCTGCCTCAACTAATGCCTTCGAGAAAGCTGAGAGGGAACCAAGAGTTTGCTAACTTGCTTCAACTAAGGCTAAGGTCCCACATCCAAAGACTTGAAGACTCACTTAAAGTGAGAAACGTAGTATAAATAGGTGAATTTTTGAACTCAAAAGGAGAGGGGGAGAATTGAAAATTGTCACCAATCATTAGCTAGATCTACTTTTCTTTTCTTTTCTTTTGTACTTAGTTTACTTACATGTACTTTTACTTTTCTTCTGGGTTTTCTGGAGCTATGATCAACTAAACCCCTACTCATTAGGAGAGGAGCTCTGTTGTAACACAATGAATTAATGAAATTTTTCTTCTTCTCAATTCGCTTGTTGTAGCTAAGGGAAAGCTTTCGTGCTTCAAAAATCCATTCACTATCTATTCATACCCTGGGTCGAGCTACCCGACCCAGGATGATTGGCGATAAAGCGACCGACCTCTTCAGGTCAGACTACCCGACCTCTTCTCAAAGAGGTCGGCCAAATCGACAGGAAAGCCCAATAAAAGGCCCAAATAGAGGAACACGACCCAAATCCAAAAGCAATCCCAGCCTATAGAGATAAAGGCAGTTCCCTTGAAGATAAGCTGACTTCATCCAAGACAGGATAAGATAAGATAAGATAACTAACTTATCTTATCAGAAAGGTCAGCCCACACTACTATAAATACACTGGAGCACCCAGGTATAACTCATACTCTGATTCTACTAAAAATCTGTTTAATACCCATGCTAACATAAGCATCGGAGTCTCTTGTAGGTACCCCCCACCCTCCGGTGGTGAAGGATCAGCAGTGTAGCTAGATCAACAAGTCGGACACGACAGCTCAGGCCGTCTCCCACCAGCCGGACACGTCGGCACCGATCTGTACAGAGGATCTCAACCGAGATCGACCTCCAGTTTTAGGTAACCCTCGGAACATTGGCGCCGTTGTCGGGGAACCTGGAAGTCATCCCATCACCATGGCGGACAACCATAACAACGACCACGATTCAGGTCTGGAAGAGAGAACACCGCACAAGAACACGGATGTCACGCTACAAAATACTCCGGAAACCAACAAAGACAAAGACTCGCCAAATTCAAGGGCAATAGAAGCGCTCCTAGATCACCTAAAACAACTGGAAAAAGAAACTCAACAACAACGGGAAATCGGAAGGGATCTACAAAGAGAAGTGCGGCGACATCGGGAGTTGGAAGAAAAACTACAGCAATTAGAAGCCAATCTCAAATCAAAAGCCCCTCGGGCCAATCTCGAAGAAAATTCACGCAAAGAGCAAGACCCGTTCACCAGGGAAATCATGAAAACCAAAATTCCAAAAGACTTAAAACTCTCGGATATGACCCTGTATGATGGCACCACGGATCCCAACTACCACCTCAGTAACTTCAGAAGCAGAATGTACCTCACCGACGCCCCAGATGCTGTTCACTGCAAAGCCTTTCCAACAACTCTCACAAAGACAGCCATTCGATGGTTCGACAACCTACCCCCAAAGTCCATCTCAAGCTTTGATGACCTAGCCAGATTCTCCATTCAGAAAGATAAAGCCAAGCACGCCCCCAGTTTACTAGGGATCAAACAAGGAGATCGGGAGAGCCTCCGCAACTATATGGAGAGATTCAACAAAACATGCATGGACATACAAAGTTTACCTACAGAGGCCGCCATCATGGGACTCATCAACGGCCTACGAGAAGGACCTTTCAGCTAATCTATATCGAAAAAGTACCCGACCTCCTTGGATGAAGTGCAGGAACGAGCAGAAAAATACATCAACATGAAAGAAAACACTCGGTTAGGAGAGACCTCAAAATCGGGGGCCTCTTACCAAGATAGAGACAAGGAATCCAAGAGGAAAGAAGATCGACAAGGGGAGAAAATTAAAAAATACCATAATTACACTCCTCTCAGGGCATCCTTGGTCGAGATATACAAAGAAGTCTGCCATACAGAAAAAATCCCCCCAGCACGGCCATTCAAAGGCAAAAAGGGATGAGGAAACCGGAAGGAATATTGCGAATACCATCGAATCCGAGGACACTCCACAAACGAATATTTTGACTTAAAAAATATCATAGAAAAATTGGTGAGAGAAGGAAAGTTAGATCGATTCCTGGCTACCCGAGATGATGATCAAATAAAGAGACGAAGGGATGAAGATACCGAACGAACAGAACGATCACCTCGGACACCAGAAAGACATGTCCACATGATACATGGCGGATTCACAGCAGGCGGGATCTCCAAATCCTCTCGCAAAAGATATCTCAAGGAAGTATATCATGTCGAAGGAAAGGAGGAAGCACTCAATATCCCGGCAATAACATTCACTAAAGAGGACGCATCCGGCGTCATCGCAGGACATGACGATCCCATGGTCATCACCATCATATTAGCAAATGCCAACCTACACCACACCTTAATAGACCAAGGGAGTTCTGCCGACATCTTATTCAAAACAGCCTTTGATAAACTCGGCTTAGAAGAAAAAGAACTTCAAGCATATCCAAACAGTCTGTTTGGACTAGGAGACACCCCGGTTCGACCACTAGGATACATACCACTACATACAACCTTCAGAAAAGGGAACCAATCCAGGACCCTCAAAATAGACTACATCGTGGTCGACGTAAGTTCAGCTTACAATGCTCTCATAGGTCAGACAACACTCAACCAACTCGGCGCGATAGTCTCGACCCCACACCTATGTATGAAATTCCCAACACCAAAAGGGATAGCCACGATAAAAGCAGACCAAAAAATGGCACGTCGCTGTTACAACGAAAGCCTAAACCTCAGAGGCAAAGGAAAAGAGTTCCACACAATCAAGCTGGGCGGAGTTCAACGACGAGAAGAACTTCGTCCCCAGCCAGAGGGTGAGATAGAAAAGATTCAGATCGGGGACACCTCGGAAAAAATAACTAATATCGGTACAATCCTAAAAGGAGATTCAAAGGAATTACTAATACAATTCTTGTGAGATAACGTCGATCTCTTCGCATGGAAAGCCGCAGATATGCCAGGCATAGACCCTAAGCTGATGTGTCATAAGTTGGCGGTATATCCAGGATCTCAGCCGGTACAGCAGAGACGAAGAAAACTTGGACCAGAGCGATCCTAGGCTGTGGAAGAACAAGTACAGGCGCTACTGGAAGCAGGATTCATAAGAGAAGTCAAATATCCACCATGGCTAGCCAACGTTGTCTTGGTGAAAAAATCAAATGGGAAGTGGCGAATGTGCACCGATTACACCGATCTCAACAAGGCTTGTCCAAAAGATCCTTACCCACTCCTAAATATCGACGCTCTGGTAGATGCTTCCTCTGGATATAAATATCTCTCGTTTATGGACGCATACTCGGGATACAACCAGATCCCCATGTATCCACCAGATCAAGAAAAGACCTCGTTCCTAACACCGAAAGCAAACTACTGCTACGTTGTGATGCCTTTCGGTCTCAAGAACGCAGGAGCTACTTATCAAAGGCTAATGAATAAAGTCTTCTCGGATCACATCGGAAGGATCATGGAAGTCTACGTGGACGACATGCTAATAAAAACACAAAGTGAAAAGACATTATTGTCCGACCTGGCCCAAGTATTCGACACCATAAGGAAACATGACATGCGACTCAATCCCACGAAATACACCTTTGCAGTAGAAACAGGCAAATTCTTAGGTTTCATGCTCACACAAAGAGGAATTGAAGCAAATCCAGACAAATGTCAGGTCATACTCAACATGAAGAGCCCAACCTGTGTCAAAGAAGTACAGCAACTCAATGGGAGATTGGCCGCCCTATCCCGATTCTTAGCAGGAGTTGCGATAAGATCTCTCCCCTTCTATGCTACTTTAAGAAAGGAAAGGCAGTTCGAATGGACGACAGAATGTGAGAAATCCTTCCAAGATTTCAAAAAGTTCTTAGGACAGCCACCTATCCTCTCCCGACCACGAAAAGGAGAACCACTCATATTATATCTCGCAGTAGGAAGCCGGGCAGTAGCGTTAGCACTAGTCAGAGAAGACGAAAACGGACAACAACCCGTCTACTTCATTAGTAAAGCACTACAGGGATCCGAGCTGAACTATCAGAAAATAGAAAAATTTGCATATACTCTCATTCTAACATCTAGACGACTCCGCCCTTACTTCCAGGCCCACAGCATCAAAGTTCGCACTAACCAGCCCTTGAAAGGAATATTGCAGAAAACAGATTTAGCAGGTAGAATTCTACAATGGGCAGTCGAGCTGTCAGAGTTCGACCTCCAATATGAAGCTCGGACGGCCATTAAGTCACAATATCTGGCCGACTTTATCGCAGAATTCACAGATGCCCTGGAAACCCTCACAGAGTGGAATCTCTATGTGGACGGTTCTTCAAATAAAACTGGAAGCGGCGCAGGAGTGATAATAGGAAGCAACCAGGGAACCCAAGTTGAGCTCTCCCTCAAGTTCAGGTTCCCGGCTTCAAATAACCAGGCAGAATACGAAGCACTGCTAGCTGGTTTGAAGCTGGCTGAAGAGGTTGGAGCTCAGAAACTCAACATCTACAGCGATTCGCAAGTTGTCACATCACAAATAACAGGGAGCTACCAAGCCAAAGATCCCACCATGAAAAGGTATTTGGATAAGACCAAGCAACAGCTCAGACAAATCGGGGAATATAAGATATACCACATACCCCGAGAACAAAATGCCCGAGCTGACGCACTCTCGAAACTAGCCAGCACCAAACCAGGGGGCAACAATAGAAGCCTCATCCAGGAAATGTTTTACAGAACCCGTCAATCTCGGAAGAAGAAAAATTCCTAGCCATAACAAGCTAGGACCAAGGATGGACGACTCCCATAATCAACTACCTCAGAGCAGGAACACTCCCCACAGAAGAAAAGGAGGCAAAGAGGCTAAAAAGGGAGGCACAGTACTACACCATTATAAACAACATCCTGTACAAAAGAGGGATCTCAGTACCATTACTGAGATGCGTACCGACCTCCCACACAAAGGAAGTGTTAGAAGAAGTACACGGCGGCATTTGTGGTAATCATCTCGGAGCACGAGCTCTCGCCAAAAAAGTACTCCGGGCGGGGTTTTATTGGCCAACTCTACAGAAAGAAGCTACAGAATTTGTAAAGACATGCCCACCATGTCAGAAACATGCCAACTTTCACATCGCCCCACCAGAAGAGCTAATCAGCATAACCTCGCCTTGGCCGTTTGCAAGGTGGGGGATCGACCTTCTTAGCCCCTTCCCCCAGGGATCAGGACAAGTTAAATTTCTCATAGTAGGGGTAGACTATTTCACAAAGTGGATCGAGGCAGAGCCCCTAGCCAATGCCACCGCTCAAAGAAGCCAGAAATTCCTATATAGAAACATCGTCACAAGGTTCGGGTTTCCATATTCAATAACCACAGACAATAGCACTCAATTCACAGATGCAGGCTTTAGAAAACTAGTAGCCGACTTAAATATAAAGCATCAATACACCTCCGTGGAACATCCACAAGCCAATGGACAGGCCGAAGCTGCCAACAAAGTCATATTGGTGGGATTAAAACGGAGATTACAAGATGCAAAGGGAGCTTGGGCAGAAGAGCTTCCACAGGTCCTATGGGCATATCGAACGACGCCACACTCCACCACGAAGGAATCCACCTTCCGGTTAGCATACGGAATAGAGGTAATGATTCCAGTAGAAATTGAGGAAGGATTGCCTAGAGTAGTTCATTACAATGAGGGAGCAAACTCCCAACTTCAGAGGGAAGAGCTCGACTTACTACCTGAAATCCAAGAAAGAGCTCGGATCAGGGAAGAAGCTCTAAAGCGCCGAATGGCTTCCAGATATAATCAAAGGGTAATGCCGAGAAGTTTCGTAGAAAACGATTTCATCCTAATCCGAAATGATATTGGAACAACTCGACCAGGAGAAGGAAAGCTGGCAGCAAACTGGAAGGGACCCTACCGAGTTGTAGAAGTACTTGTGAAGGGCTACTATAGACTGTCCGATCTCGATGGACGAGAGCTTCCCAGATCATGGCACGCTTGCAACCTAAGAAGATACTACAGTTAGGAAGGTAACAGATCTCATTATTGGATGCACTCTTTTTCCTGAAAAGGTTTTTTAATGAGGCACCAAGCTAAGACCCAGACACTATCCGACTTAAAGGGACGAAAAAATTCCCGCATGTATATATTTGCACGTTTACTTTGAATAAAGTTTATTTAGATATTCTACAAAGAATTCAAGATGCATTAATCTGAAGAATTCATCGTCCGATTATAAAGCGACAGGTCGGCAGAAAGTGAAAAACAATTTCACTGCACGACCACGATAAAGATAAACCGTCCGATAAAGGTGAAAGCGCGATTCACCCAAAGGACGATCCAAAGATGCCAACCACTTTCTACAAATCGGCAAAGATGAACACAGAATAATGTAAGAAGTTATCGAAAGCAATCCAAAAAAGAACCTGACGAGGTCTTACGGATAGCTAAAATAATAACTTAAAGACTGGCTGACGTCCAGAAGTCGGACCAAGTCAACCCAAGTTATAAGTAAACCCTGGAAAGAGGTCTGGCCAACCCTATTAAAGAGGATTACTTTAACTTAGAAGGGCTCGACCTAACAAAGTCAGCCCAAAATAAAAAGGTTATAAAAGTAAACCCTAAAAGAGACCTGAAAAAGGTCCAAGAAAGAGGATTACAAAAATAACCTAGAAAGAGATCGACCTAACGAAGTCGGTCTCCTACAAAATACGAAAAGTTATAAAAGTAATCCCTGAAAGAGACCTGACAAAGGTCCAAAAAAGAGGATTACGAAGTAACTTAGAAGAGATCGACATAAAGAAGTCGGTCTCCTACAACGGAAAGTTATAAAAGTAATCCCTGAAAGAGACCTGACAAAGGTCCAAGAAAGAGGATTACAAAAATAGCCTAGAAAGAGATCGACCTAACGAAGTCGTTCTCCTACAAAATACGAAAGGTTATAAAAGTAATCCCGGAAAGAGACCTGACAAAGGTCCAAAAAAGAGGATTACGAAGTAACTTAGAAGAGATCGACATAAAGAAGTCGGTCTCCTACAACGGAAAGTTATAAAAGTAATCCCTGAAAGAGACTTGACAAAGGTCCAAGAAAGAGGATTACGAAGTAACTTAGAAGAAATCGACATAAAGAAGTCGGTCTCCTACAAACAGGTTATAAAAGTAATCTCTAAAAGAGACCTAACCAAGGTCCAAAAAAGAAGATTACTTTAAAAAATTGAAAAAGATTGACATCGGTCAAACTACTTGGAAAAGGACAAAGAAGTCGGGCATGGATTGCTAAATCGGATCCACGCATCGACAACAAACCAGTTCAAAGAAGCTAAGACAGGCGCAAGCAAGCATGACATAAAATAACAAAGCCTCGGGGTCAGACCCAAAAGCTCAGAAGCTATTCGTTGTGTTTTTAAATAATGTTGCTAAACAAGCAACCAGAAAGAGTGTCAACAAAATAAACCAAAGAGTTTTAAAGCCCACAAGCCGGGCCAACTACAAAAAATATCCAAAATAAATCAGTTAAAGGTTAGAAGACTTCTTAGCAGCATCAGTCTGAGGAGAAGGAGGGCGAGCATGGAGAGGAACAGCATCCACAGTACCATCGTCCCGGTTTAAGATCTGACAGTCAGGATCAGAAGCTGGAGGGTCGACCTTGGTAGGAGGAACAGTAGGCGTTGGCACCTTGGCAGAAGAAACAGGGAGGGGATCGACCTCATCATCATCATCCTCATCATCAGGGACAATCTTGCCATCCCTGACAATATTGTCCAGGCTAAAAGGGGTGAGATCGGCCTCGGGAGCAATGACCCGAACTTGCTCCTTCAAGTTCTCGTAAGCAGCAGTCACGCTGCCAACGAGATGACTTTGGAGCTCAGAATAATCTTCCCGGACATTGTCGAGCTCCCCCCTCAGGCGCATCATCTCCCGATAGGATGTAATGTAACTATCCTTGTGCATCATGGCTGTGTCCTCAGCCAACCTCAAAGAAGCTGCCAGTGATTGAGAACTCGCCTTCTCGTTCTCTAAGTCCTTCTCCAGCTTGGCTACCTTTATCTCAAGTTCCTCCTTCAACTCCCTCATCCGATCAAACTCTTGTTTTGCCTCCTCCATAAATGCTTTAGTGGCATGGAGAGGGAGATTCTGAGCAGTCCGATATATGGCAGCCGCCATATACGCCATCTTTACGTGATTCCAAGCCATAAATTCCAAATGATGCAGGATAGACACATCATCCATGGAAAGGGAGCCATAGGGACCGATTTGCTGATCCACAAATTCAATGGCATTAAAATCAGGAGCATCGAGGTCGAAGGGCTCAGCTGTTTTTTGTTTTTTATTGGGAGGAGCAACAGATGGAGCGACAGAAGTGGGGTGAGGATCCACCAAACGGACTCGGGGTGTAGGGACCACCTTCTTCACCCCAGGAGAACTCGGCACTGATGGCTTCTCGCGCATTTGGGAGGACCCCTCCCCAGCCGCCTTGGCCACAATATTCCTGGCAGCAGTCGGCCTCTGCGCCCTCTTAAAAGCTTTCATAGATTCATTATTCTTCATTGCCTCTGCAAATAAAACAGAAATTAAGCTACAAGTCGGATAAGTCGGAAAGATAGCTACAAGCAACATAGACATATAAACACAAGATACCCAGTTCAGTTTGAAGAAGAGAAGGATTGGTTAGAAATTTCTTTGTGTCAACATGGGGAGGATGACCCCAGCGTTCTTCCAAAACAGTCACAAAGGCTCGTTCAGCCTCATCCAACATTTCCCACGCATATCTGGAGACCCTCACATCTTTTTGCCATTCCAAGGGAAAAGCAGGTTCGTCATTTTCATCCAGAAAAAAGGGCCGAACTCTTTCAACAGCTCGGACTTTGAAAAAGTAGTTTTTAAAATCACGGAATGACTCGTCAGATATGGAAAAGACCTTCTTTCCCTGGGTGGAACGAAAGGAGACCCAAGCTGACTTCTTTTTTACCACACCGGGCTTAGTCAAGACAAACAGATAGAAAAAGAGAGATTGGGAAACAGGAATACCAAAACCATTGCACAACAATTGGAAAATTTTTATGAAACCCCAGGAATTGGGGTGAAGTTGAGAGGGGGCAACATTACAAGACCATAACAGGTCGGTTTCAAATTGAGTAAAAGGAAGGGTGATACCCAGCGGACCGAAGAAAAAATCATAAACATAAAAGAAGGGGCGATCATCAACAACCCGAGTAGAAAAGCAGACTCTCTCATTAGAAGAGGGAGGGACAAGCTCATAGTTCTTCTCATCACTGAAATTACTACAAACACTATGAAACTGTCTAAGCTGTGCACAAAACTCAGAATCAACCAGAGAGACACACATAAGAACCATCGAGTCCACCCAATCGGCTATAACCTCAGGAACCCGGGAAGGCATCTCTACAACGTTATTTCGGGAAGACATGAGGCCAACTAAACCCTACAAAAGAAAAGAAGAACGGATTACTCAAAAATATTTCGGCGGGCAAATACACAGAAAAGGAAACCCCAAGACTCAGACTAAAACTCCTGGGGCATCCTTTGGAGGCAGTAACAAAGCGAGGTATCAAGGAAAATCTACTTATGTCCCGGCATCTCGCAAACAAGAATAGAAGACCTCAAACAGCAAGCATTTTTTATAGGAGAAAGACAAAACACAAACAAAATAGAAAATCATCTTCCTACAGTCTATCAGCAAGAAACAACAGCAAACATACCAGGCAAAAAATTGTCAAAGATGCAACCTTTTTTTCAGAATCAAACAAAATTATCATTCCAAAGCTTCAAAATCAAAAGCATTTCACAACATGCAAAAACCCTAAAGGTATCAAGCAACAGGAAAAGCAAAAAACATGCAAAAGGCGAGAAAATTACGAAACGCACAGTGATCAGGAACAGCAGAAAGTAGAAAGGTCCAAACTTTTCCAAACTAAGATAAAAACTTTCTCAAAACAGACACAAAAATGGCGTAGAGGGAGAAAAGAAAGAAGAACCAAACCTGGAAATGAGAAAGCTGCAAAGAAAGGAAGAAAAGCGGAAGGCAAAATCCAGAATCACCCCTTCCCCCACGAAAAAGCAAAGTCACAAAGCAACGTCGCTGGGCTGAAACGCGAAAGCTACAGGCAGAGGCTTCAGAAAAATCAAAGGAAAAAGTTGAAAGTGAGAAAGAAGTTACGAAGAAGAAGCGAAGAAGAGAAACCATTTTTTGATCGAGAAATTCAAAATAAAAGCCAAAGAGAGAATGGGGCAATTAAATGCCAATTAAATACGGATATTAAAACCGCTTGCGTTCCCAAAAAAGCGCTTATATAAAAGCACGTGCCTTTAGAGGAAAACGTTCTACATTCAAAAAGAGTCTACAAAAGGAAGGAATCGACAAAATGCTTGAACTCGGTTTCACTAAGGATCGAAGTCAAAAGGACTCGACCTCAAAAAAGAAGACTGAGCTCAAGCAGGGGCATTGTTCATACCCTGGGTCGAGCTACCTGATGAGTATTTTGGTGGAAAAATGAATTTCTCCCAAAACACACAAATCTAACCGGCAAGTGTACCGGGTCGCATCAAGTAATAAAAACTCACGAGAGTGAGGTCGATCCCACAGGGATTGAAGGATTGAGCAATTTTTGCTTAGTGGTTAATTTAGTCAAGCGAATCAAGATTTGGTTGAGTGTTTTGTGATTTGCAAAAATTAAATTACATGGAATTAAAGAGAACAGGAAATAAATTGCTGAATCTTAAAGAACAAGAAATTAAATGGCAGAAACTTAGAATGCAAGAAATGTAAATGGCTGGAAATGTAAAGGGGATTGGGACTTGGATTTGCAGAAATTAAACAAGGAAAAGTAAATTTGCATCAAGCAGAGAAGTAGAAGAGGGTTTGGGTTAAATCGGATCTTGAAGCAGAAAAGTAAATGAACATGAAAACAGTAAACAGAGAATTAGAAATTGAAAGTTCAGATCTCAGGACCCAGAGACTAGAAAACCGAGTCTAGATCTCACTGACTTCCTAGATCCAACAAGAACAATTGCAAGGGAATTGTAAATTGCAAGGAAAGTAGATGAAGAGCAATTAACAGAAATTAAATTCAATCAAGCAGTAAATAAAGCAGAGAGATCCAAGGATGAGATTGAAACAGAATTTCTTCAATTCGCCAACCCAAGATCCAAGACAATTGTAATTGAAATTGAAAGCAATAAAACTAAGAGGAAGAGAAGTGAATTCTCCTTCCCCAAGACTAAGAAATTAAAGATCACTCAATATCCAAAGCTCTCCGAAAACTATTATGAAAATTCAAAGGGAAAGCTCCCCGAAAACTTGAATTCTCTCCTATTTATACACTTTCTTCAAAATGATTTTCAAGCCTTGAGTTGGGCCTTTGCTCTTGGTGGAATTGGGTTGAAAGAGGCCTTGGTTGATTGCTCTTGGAGTTTGGAGAGGAACCAAAGTGAACCAATTGAACCGGGCTGGAGTTTTGCAAAAGTTGGAGTAAAAGTTTGAGCAAAAGTTAGGGGTCTAACTTTTGCTCCAACTTTTCATATCAGCTACCATAATCTGCTGATACCAACGTTGGTGCCAAAGTTAGGGGTCTAACTGGTCTAACT
>NC_029788.2:70041242-70056496 GCF_000816755.2 Arachis ipaensis
ATTTCTTTTATTGAATTGAAAATGCAGGGGACAAAGCATACGTTTTGTTCAGTGAAAGTAAACATACAAGCACACACATAGACTAGCTTACTTATTCTAAGAGAAATTCTACTTGTATTAGATGAACACTTTATCAAAACACAAGTCAAAACATTTTTCAACAGTAAGAGTTAAGTATAAATACAACCTATTGGTTTGCAATTCCTTTGTCCTTCCTTCTGTTGTACCCTTTTGAGTTATGATGCATAGTGTCTTCAAATGGTGGTGAATTCCCTGCATAATTCTCAAAAGTTGCTTGCTTCTCAAGCCCTTAGAAGACCAGTTAGTATGCATGAATTGAGTGTGGCTTGTGGATTTAATTTGGTGTGGGAACACCAAACTTGAGTTCTTGCCACTTCTCTGGGTACAGCAGGTTAACTCTAGGCAAAATCTTGTGTCCTTGCTAATGGTTATGAAGTTAAGACTAAAAAGCAGTTAAGTGGTTGAATAATATGTTTGATTTCTTGGAACTAGCAATGTGCAGGAAGTTAGAATGTGCTTTTGAATGAGGTTTTGATGGAACACCAAACTTAGAATCCTCCATTCTCCCTTAAGTTGTTTTTGGTGTGCAACACCAAACTTAGCTCCTTGCAATACATATCAATTATTCAACATTTTTATTGAAAAAGCTATGAAAAGAAAACTACCTCAGGTTGGGTTGCCTCCCAACAAGCGCTCTTTTATTGTCACTAGCTTGACATCTTGTTCTTTTGATCAAGGAGGTTGAAAATCATAGTGCCTCAGCTTTTCTCCTCTTACTGTGAACTTTCTTCCGGTCTCCTCTTTGATGATCTCTAAATGTTCAAGTGAAAGGATCCGGTTCACAGTATAGCATTCAGATGATTGTGGGGACACCTTCATTGGTTGGGTGTTTAACATTACTTTATCCCCTGGTGAAAAGCCTTCAGTGGGGATTTTCTTGTTTTTCCACCCTTTTGGCCTCTTCTTCTTCTCTTCTTTCTTAAGAGATGATTCATGCCTTGGTGGTTCTTTATCTGGAATATTGAGGTTCTCATCTGGGGGTTTTGGATCTAGTTCCTCCTTGATTTCTTTGGTCTGTTGCACCATCTCTACTTCTTTCAAGCATGGATGTAGAAGTCTTGGAGTTAACTCATTGAATGCCTCCTTCAAGCTTTGATCCGTGGCCTTATCCTTCATACAATCTTCTTCTTGAGTGGGCCCATGCAAGGTTTTAAAAACATGGAATGCTAGGTGCTCATCATGCACTCTTAGCAATAATTCCCCTTTCTCAACATCTATCAATGCTCTGCCCGTAGCCAGGAAAGGCCTCCCCAGAATGATGGGAGTGTTAGGGTCCTCCTCCATATCCAGAATGACAAAATCAGCTGGGAGAAGGAACTTCCCCACTTTTACCAGTACATTCTCTACAACTCCAACTGCTTGCTGGATGGATTTGTCAGCCATTTGAAGGAGTATTCGTGTGGATTTCAGCTCACAAATTCGAAGTTTCCTCATTAGAGACAAAGGCATCAAGTTTATGCTTGCACCAAGGTCACAGAATGACTTCTCAATTGTTATGTCTCCTATGGTGCAAGGTATATAAAAACTCCCAGGATCATCTTTCTTCTCTGGTAACTCTCTTTGGAGAATAGCACTACATTCCATTGTTATCTCAACAATTTGTCCTTCTTTTAGGGACTTTTTCTTTGTCAGCACTTCCTTCATAAATTTGGCATACACTGGCATCTGTTCAAGTGCTTCTAAGAAAGGAATATTGATGCTGAGGGTCCTGAATATGTCCAGGAACTTTGAGTATTGCTTATCCTCATTCTATTTTTTGAACCTCTGAGGGTATGGAAGTTTGGGGATATGTGGCTTCACCCCTTCCTTCTTCTCTTGTAGTTGTGTTTCAAGGATGTCCTTATCTCTCTTTGAGCTTTTTGCATTCTTGATTTCTTGATCTTCTTCACTTCTCTCTTCTGTCTCTTTTTGTGAAACTTCTCTGTTGTGTTCTTCTTGATTGATGGCTTCCTTCTCCCTAGTCTTTTCACTTCCCACTATGATTGCTTTGCACTCCTCCCACTTTGTAGCTTTTCCTTTGTCCTTTGGATTGGAGATTGTATCACTTGGGAGGACATTGGTTGGCCGTTCAGCTTGTTTGGCCAATTGTCCTACTTGTCGTTCAAGGCTCTTCATGGTAGCTTTATTTCTCTCTTGCACTTTGACCAAGCTTTGAGTGGACTGAGCAATTGCTTGTATGGCTACCTCAAGACTTGAAATTCTACTTTCATGATGGCCTATTGGTGGTATGATGGGGGTGGAATGTGGTTGCTGGAAGTTATTTGTAGGGTTGTTTTGTGGGTGGAATGTGGATGTGGAAGGTGGATGATGGTTGTTTTGGTTAGTGACTGAATTATTGGGTGGATAATAGCTGGAATTTGGGTGGTCATTTTGGGGTTTTCTATATGGATTGTGGGTTATGTTTTGCTGGTTGTTGTTCTGGTTGTTTCTTGAGTTGTTTTGGTTTGAATTCCTTTGCCATGGTTGTTGGTTTTGAGTGTGGTTCTATTTTGGTGGAAAAATGAATTTCTCCCAAAACACACAAATCTAACCGGCAAGTGTACCGGGTCGCATCAAGTAATAAAAACTCACGGGAGTGAGGTCGATCCCACAGGGATTGAAGGATTGAGCAATTTTTGCTTAGTGGTTAATTTAGTCAAGCGAATCAAGATTTGGTTGAGTGTTTTGTGATTTGCAGAAATTAAATTGCATGGAATTAAAGAGAACAGGAAATAAATTGCTGAATCTTAAAGAACAAGAAATTAAATGGCAGAAACTTAGAATGCAAGAAATGTAAATTGCGGAATCTTAAAGTGCAAGAAATGTAAATGACTTGAATTGTAAAGGGGATTGGGACTTGGATTTGCAGAAATTAAACAAGGAAAAGTAAATTTGCATCAAGCAGAGAAGTAGAAGAGGGTTTGGGTTAAATCGAATCTTGAAGCAGAAAAGTAAATGAACATGAAAACAGTAAACAGAGAATTAGAAATTGAAAGTTCAGATCTCAGGACCCAGAGACTAGAAAACCGAGTCTAGATCTCAATGCCTTCCTAGATCCAACAAGAACAATTGCAAGGGAATTGTAAATTGCAAGGAAAGTAGATGAAGAGCAATTAACAGAAATTAAATTCAATCAAGCAGTAAATAAAGCAGAAAGATCCAAGGATAAGATTGAAACAGAATTTCTTCAATTCTCCAACCCAAGATCCAAGACAATTGTAATTGAAATTGAAAGCAATAAAACTAAGAGGAAGAGAAGTGAATTCTCCTTCCCCAAGACTAAGAAATTAAAGATCACTCAATATCCAAAGCTCTCCGAAACCTATTATGAAAATTCAAAGGGAAAGCTCCCCGAAAACTTGAATTCTCTCCTATTTATACACTTTCTTCAAAATGATCTTCAAGCCTTGAGTTGGGCCTTTGCTCTTGGTGGAATTGGGTTGAAAGAGGCCTTGATTGATTGCTCTTGGAGTTTGGAGAGGAACCAAAGTGAACCAATTGAACCGGGTTGGAGTTTTGCAAAAGTTGGAGTAAAAGTTTGAGCAAAAGTTAGGGGTCTAACTTTTGCTCCAACTTTTCATATCAGCTACCATAATCTGCTGATACCAACGTTGGTGCCAAAGTTAGGGGTCTAACTTTTGCTCCAACGTTGGCTTTACCTTGTGCACTTATGGCGCCAACGTTAGCCCAAAAGTTGGGGGTCTAACGTTGGCGGAAACTTTCGCTCCCCCTTTGTATTTCCCATGTGCCAACGTTAGCCCAAAAGTTAGGGGTCTAACGTTGGCGCAAACTTTTGGTGCCCAGGGAGTGATTTTCATGTGCCAACGTTAGCCCAAAAGTTAGGGGTCTAACGTTGGCTCAAACTTTTGGTGCCCAGGGAGTGATTTTTAAGTTCCAACGTTAGCCCAAAAGTTAGGGATCTAACGTTGGGGCTAACTTTTCACCCAAAAGTTTGTGCAAAAGTTTGAGGCTAACTTTAGGTCTAGCTTTTTGCTTCCTGGTTCAATTTCACTTATTCCATTGTCCTCCCTTTACTCCTAGCCATTCCTTCTTGCTTCAACCTTTCTCCAAGCTTTCTTCACCTATCATAATCAACCAAACACATCAAAGCTATGCTCAAAATCATGAGATATTCATTTTATCTTAATATGTAACAATTATGGCATCAAACCTCATGAAATTGCATTAATTTATCTATGGTTGATCAAATCAAAGGAAGCATGAAAATCTACCTAAATTGGCTTGCTTGTAGCTCAAGAAAGTGCATAATTCAAGTGAAAACAAAAGAAAAAGACTAGTAAAACTAGGCTAAGATGACTTGTCATCACAACCCAACCCGGGATGATTGGCGATAAAGCGACCAACCTCTTCAGGTCAGACTACCCGACCTCTTCTCAAAGAGGTCGGCCAAATCGACAGGAAAGCCCAATAAAAGGCCCAAATAGAGGAACACGACCCAAATCCAAAAGCAATCCCAGCCTATAGAGATAAAGGCGGTTCCCTTGAAGATAAGCTGACTTCATCCAAGACAGGATAAGATAAGATAAGATAACTAACTTATCTTATCAGAAAGGTCAGCCCACACTACTATAAATACACTGGAGCACCCAGGTATAACTCATACTCTGATTCTACTAAAAACCTGTTTAATACCCATACTAACTTAAGCATCGGAGTCTCTTGCAGGTACCCCCCACCCACCGGTGACAAAGGATCAGCAGTGTAGCTAGATCAACAAGTCGGACACGACAGCTCCGGCCGTCTCCCACCAGCCGGACACGTCGGCACCGATCTGTACAGAGGATCTCAACCGAGATCAACCTCCAGTTTTAGGTAACCCTCGGAACACTATCGAAAGTGGGTTTGGATCCATTAGAATTTCTATGAGAGCCTTGAGAAAGGGATCATAGAATTCAGTTTGAAGCTTCTCCCTCATAATTCTTTTGATCAACATATTCTTAGTTGGTACATGACATATAACCTCTTTGAATTGAGATCCTAAGGGTTGTGTGGCTCTTGGATTAGAAAATTGAACTTCACCTCTTCTCATGAACAATTAGATCAAGAGATTGGCAATTGATTATGTTAAGAGAAATTGAGTTGCCAAGAGATTGGAATTCAATTAATCATGATCCGTGATAGTAGAATTATTGTCGGTCTAGAATTTCTCTTAATAGAAAAGGAAATTCGTTGTAAGCATAGTTCCAAACCAACTAATAATTCTCAATCAAATTTTAATAGATTGGTTCTCACATGTACAAACCCCAATAAGAATTCACCGAAGTATTCAAACCTCAGGTCGTCTCACAAGGAATTGCAATAAAGTGATCAATTATTGGCTATGAAGGAAACAAGGGGGTTTGATTTTGTAAAAGGGCAAGAAAATAAATGACAAGAAAAGTAAATCAAGCAACTAAAGAAAGTAATTAATAAAGAGAGACATTCATGGCAAGGATTTAGAATTAAGGCTTTCTATCCTAGTCATACAATGATTAACAAGAGTTAATCCTACTTCGTCATCTCCAACAATGGAAGAAGGTACCATGTCATCCTCAACATAGGGAGAAAGTAAAATAGGACTAGTTAATCTCAATCCAAAAGTCCTAATCAACTCAGTAATTGAATTAGCAAGAGATTAGAGTCAATGGAAACAATATTAACTAATCACTCTAGATCACCAACATAAGTTGGATATTCATAACTCAAGATCACCTAATTTCTCTTTCCAAACTAAGAATGCTCAAAAACTCTACTCTAACATCCAACCAAGCATTTTGTCAAACCACTGGAAGCCATAAAAGAAAAGCATAATAAATTGCAAGAAATATAAATTCTACAACTACCAATTGCAAGGAAACAATAATAACAAATCAATTTTACAAGAAAGAAACCTAAAACTTCAATTGCATTAAAAGGAAATTTAAATCTAACAAAGAGTTCATAAACATAAAAGAGGCATAAAAAGGGAAATTACAACTACAAACTAAGAGAATTGAGATGTAGAAATAAGAAATTGAAAGGAAAACAAGATGAAAACAAGAATTAAACCCTAGATCTAACATGCAAATACCCTAAGAACCCTAATTCTAGAGAGAAGATGGAGCTTCTCTCTCTAGAAATCTAAACTACATGATCTATCCTAAAACTAATTTCTCTCCCTTTGTCCAAGCTTGAATTCTGCATGAAATAGCCTTAGGAATGAGTTGGATTTGGGCCTAGGCAGCTCAGAAATTGCCCCCCAGCATTTTCACTTTAATGAGGTCATGTGCCCGCTGTGACGCGTACGCATGGGTCATGCGTACGTGTCGTTTGGAATTTTCCTTCCCACATGTACACATCATGTCACGCGTACGCGTTACTTGGACGACCTCACCTTCACGCTTGCGCGTCTGTCACGCGTGCGCGTCGATGTATGCACTCCAAATCCTTGTTTTTCCATGAATTCTCCACTTTGCATGCTTTTCTCTTCATTTCTTCCATCCAATATTTGCCTTATGAACCTGAAATCACTTAACAAACACATCAAGGCATCGAATGGAATTAAAGTGAATTAAAATTACCAATTTAAGGGCCTAAAAAGCATGTTTTCACTCTTAAGCGCAAAATTAGGGAGAATTATAAAATAATGCTATTTCATTGAATAAATGTCAGAAAAGTTGATAAATTCCCCTAAAATGAGTACAAGATAAACCACAAAATTGGAGTTTATCAATCTGCCATAGATCTACTTCAAATGATTGAGAAAGAAGGTGAAACCCATTGATTCATGAAGGATCACAACACCTCCGATCCCTAATGAATCCTACCCATTATCTCTCTTCCATTTAATTGCATTGAGTTTTTTGTTATCTTTGACTCCCAGCACCCAGAACATATTTACATTTCATGCAATTTATCTTTCAATGCTATTTACATTCTTGCTTTTACTTTCTTGTCATTTAAGTTTTAGCTCTTTAATTTCTTGTCATTTAAGTTTCTGCCATTTACCTTTCACAATTTACTTTCAGCTCTTTATTCTTCAGAAATTTAAATTCAGTATATTTACTTTCTTTGGCAATTACAATTTTGTTCACTCAATTACACAAAAATCATCAAATATTTGCTTGACTAGATAAATCACCTAACTAAAGTTGCTTGATCCATCAATTCCTTTGGGATCGACCTCACTCAACAGTGAGTTATTTTTGTGTGTAAATTTTCATTCATCAGACACCAAACTTAAATTTAAAATTAAATCAAGCTAATATAAAGATGCAAGAATTAATCTAAAATTTTCGAAAATTCAAAAGAAAGGGTTTTAAAATTTTTTTTTGAAATTCAAAAAGAGAGAAAAGAAAACAGCAAACTTTAAAATTTAAAATTAACTAAAAGAAGATAACAAAAATTCAAAAATAAAAGGAAAAGATAATCAAGATAGAAATAAAAATTCAAGAAAACAAACAAGCTAAAAATGAAACACAAGACTTAAAATTTAAAATTAAACAAAGATAAGATAACCAGAAAAATTCAAAAATTAAAAAGGGAAGGATAAACAATATTAATTTTAAAAGTTTAAAGGAAAAACACTAAAACAATACCAAACTTAAAAATTTTTCAAATCAAATAAGAGATAATAACTAAAAAATTCGAACAAAAAGAAAGCAAACAAGATCAATTTTCAAAAATTAGGAAGAACAATAATTAAACAAAAACTAATAAAAATACATAATCTAAGCAACAAGACAACCGGTAGTTGTCAATCTCGAACAATCTTCAGCAACGACACCAAAAACTTGGTGCACGAAATTAGAACTCGCACAACTTTACCGGCAAGTACACCGGGTCGTCCAAGTAATACCTCAGGTGAGTGAGGGTCGATCCTACGAGGATTATTGGATTGAGCAAGCAATAGTTGTCTTGCTGGACTTAGTCAGGTGAAAATAAAGAGAGTTGTTATTGTTGTAGGTGCATAAAACAAGAAAGTAAAGAAAAGCAATTAAAGATTAATGAAGAGATAATATATGGAAGCAGTTAAGGTCTCGGAGATGTTTATCTTTCCAGATTAATACTTCTTACTAACTATTTTAACAATAAATGATTCATTCCATGGCAAACTGTAAGTGATTAACCCTAGTCTCTTAGTGATTAATCTCATCTGATACTACTAAAACGCCACAAGGTCAATTACTTTTGAATCAGAGTATGAAGCTCAGCATTCTAGTTTATACCACAAAGGCTCAAATCACCCCATATCCCGGCTGAACAGATGTTCCCATGTCCCAACAGAGTTGTGGTTTAGCCGTCTTGGAGGTGTGTTCTCAAGCTGCAGTTCGAGTGATCTTTGGTCGAGTATCACCAGAACTCATGCAAAAAAAGGATCATACTTTTGTTCCATCCAGTTTCGTTAGTATGAAGAACGAGTCACACCTTAGAATGGAATTAAACATATATATTAAATAGAAAAGTAATAATTTTAATCCATAGGAATAAACAGAGTTCCTAACCTTAACCAGGAGGTTTAGTTGCTCATGACTTACAAGGAAAATAGAGAAGAAGATCTGAAGTAATCTATCTATAAACCTAAGTGATCCCCTCTTTAAATAGTAAATACTAGACCTAAAAGATGTTAATTTAAAAGTTACAAGGATAAGATAAAATAAGCTAAGGAGTGCTAAAGTCCACTTTGGGGCCCACTTGTTGAGTGTTTGGGTTGATTCCTGGCATTCAACTTCAATTCTGGGCGTTGAACGCCCATAGGGGAGGTGAGCTCACTAGTTTCTGCTCCCTGGTTAGCGTTGAATGCCAGTTTTAGGCGTTCAAGGCTGGGGCTACTCCTTGTTGGGCACTAAACGCCCAAGCTTGGAGTTTAGCACCAGTTTTGACAATGAATCTGGAAAAGAAGTATAAACTATCATATATCATTGGAAAGCTCTGGAAGTTAGCTTTCTAACATCATTAAGACTGCATAAATTGGACCTTTGTAGCTCAAGTTTCGTTGGAATGCAAGGAGATCAGAATTGACAAAATCTGCTATCCTTTCTTCGTCTTTGAACAAGATTCTGCCAAATTCGCCCAAAATTTCCTTAAAATAAAAAATAACACAAAAACTCAAAGTAGTATCCAAAGATGAATTTTGCACTAAAATATAGTAAAAATTAATAAAATCTATCTAAAAACAACTAGAAAATGCTAGGAAAAAAAGGGTATAAGATGCTGAAGAAGCCCTTCTCACTTTTCTCTAGAAGTAGTAACATTTGTCTCATATCTAGTTAGAGAACCACCTAGAGAATAGAAAAGGATGCTCAGAATCAGGCTCAAGCATAGGCCAATGCTTAGAAAGTGAAAGAGAACGATGAGAATACTCACAACAGCAAGTCATAGCCAAAAGCTAAAAACATTCTTATCGCCAAACTCAGATGGAAACCTCGGGACACTCTTATGCCAAGTCAAATGCCACCTGGATACCTAGCAAGATCATGCAAAAAATTTGACATGGAAGAAGAAGAGACTCCCATCTATTTTTTTTGGAAATTATCAACAAGGTTGTCCCGAACAAATTCTAACATTCCACTGACATAGATGCCTATGATAGCACCTTCGATCCCAACACCCCCCGAACGGTTTTGAAAATAGAATGGTTCTAGAAAGAGCTTCGAATGCCCTACAATGCAAAGGTTATTGTACAAGATGTCTCTGGTACGGGTTAAGAGATGAATCGGGAACCTACAGGTCAAGGCGGATGCCGGATTGTCTGACTAGAGCAATGGGAGGAGGTACCTGCAAAGACACTCCGACGCTCAAGTCAGAATGGATCTGAGAGGTATAAGGTGTAAGGAATGAATGAATACCTGGAGGGACCAGAGTTCTTTATTTATAGGTGGTGAATATCTTATCTTATCTTGTTTGGCTAAGATAAAGGAGACATTTAAATTTGAAAGTTGGTTAGGAACTTTAATGGGCCTTCTAGGTTGGTCAGAGCAGTTTGAACCCGGGTGACCGGGATCCGAGATCGTTCCGGGTGTGGGATCCGTGGACTGGATCCCTAACAGTTGCCCTCGCAGTGGGAGAGCGAGCGAGGTCGGTCTCTGCCGCTGGTGATTTGGCCGTTGATGGCCTTCTTTTTGTAGAATCGCTTATCGCGGGGGGTCGGTGAGTCGGGCCCTAGGATGGGTCAGTCCGTAGGGTTCGTCAGACTCATAATTCGCGTTGTAAGAGGCGTGACCTTTTTGTATTCATGTGTTCACTTAGCTTCTCAATGCGCGCTGTCAATTGGGTTTTAAGAGAGCATTTATTGCGGGAAAAACTCTTGGGTTGCCTTCCAATTTTGCCCTTCTGCGTTTGTTGGTTACCAGGGGTATTTTTGGTTTCTTTACCCTTTTCAATCATAATATGCTTTTCCTTTCCCTCGTTTGTTTCATTTTACTAGTCTTCTTAGTTTCTACCATGTGACCTTTGCTTTTCTTATTTCTCTTACTTTGGCGTGCTCTGCTTCTTTGCTGTTGCGTTTCTGTTTTTCGGGTTTCATCTGTGCATTACCAGGTTGGTGTTTCTCTCTATTTCCTATATAATTTGTGTTGTCTGCCTTTTGCATTTCTATTTTATATCTATTTAGTGTGGACTAGGATTGTATCTGGTGCATGATGGTTTTTTTTCTTGGGGTAGTGGGTTTCATGAGGGGATGAGCGCCACTGTGTAGTTGGTAGTGGGTAGTGATGTCTGTTTGGTTTCTTCCGCCATTTTCTGCCGCGTGGTTTGGCTGACGGTGGTGCTCATCGCTGTTTTAGGTATGGCTCATCAGAGGACTGAGGGTGTGAGGGCTCCGGTGGTCCCAGCGGGAGGTGTCCCTTCCCTTTATTCTTGGGTTACTAGTGACGTGTGGGAGATGCCGTCGTGGATGATGGAGACGGACCTCCAGCGGCTCCATGATCAGGGAGCTATTTGTGGGGGTGGCGACGCCGAATGTCATTACGAGCTTTCCCTTCCTGGGGTCGATGAGAGGGTTTGTTATACCAACCTCGACTCGCCAACCATTCCGGATTGGATGTGGGTGTACGAGGCGATGTTCACCCGGCTCGGCGTGCGGCTCCCCTTTTCCCCCTTTGTCCAGCAGCTGTTGAGTCGGTGTTCCGTGGCGCCATCCCAACTACATCCAAATAGCTGGGCGGCGATATGGTCTTTCGAGCTTGTGTGCGAGTTTCTGAAGCTCCCCATTTCGGTGAACGTTTTCCTCTTCCTCTTTTTGTGTACCCTTCCGACCAAGGAGGGGAAGTACAAGAAGGGGTATATGTCTTTTAGAGCTCAGCCTCATCGTCGGGTCTTCGGTTTGTATGAGGATTATTTTCACGGGTTTAAGAGTGGGTATTTCAAGGTTCGTCCTGCTAGGGGGCATCATCCGTTCTGGCTGACGTTGGAGGGTGAGCGGTGGTTCCCTACTTATTGGAACTTTGGTGCGGGGCCGTCTGTTCTCACTCATGTGACGCAGGAGTTTTTGACTGCTGAAGATCGGGAGGTCGTCCTTGTTTTGTGGCAGTTGTTTGGGGAACGTCCTCTTAACCCTAGGGATGTGATGGGTGACCCGGTTGCTTGTTGGGCTTATGTTGGTGTGTGACCTGTATCCTTCCTTCCTTTTTTTTGGAGTTGGATACTTATATTTTTTCCAACCTTGAATTTTCTCGCAGTTGAGATGGCTGGGGGCTTGATGACTCTTGCCAGGCTGAAGGCTCAACTGTCTCAGGGAGCTCTTTCCGATACTTCTCCTTCCACTCCGACCTCCCGACCTGCTGATGATACGAGGACTACTTCTGAGGATCTGGCATTGACTGAGGGTGGTACCCAAGGGTCAGGTCGGAATGCAGAGGTTGAGGATGATGATGTAGTGGTTGTGTCGCCGGAGGGCGCTTCCTGGAAGCGGAGGTTGCGGCTACCGAGGAGACGATGAAATCTCAAGCTTTGCTAGTGGTGCTCGGAGCAGATGTGTCTGTGATGGGGGCTTTCAAGACTGTCCGTGATGGGCAGATTGTCAACCTTGATTAGCTGTCGTTATGATTTCTTAGTAGTGATTTGTGTTTATGTATTTGGCCGTATGGCCGTGTGACTGAGGATTTTGTGGCTTTTGACTAAACTTCGTTTTGTGCGATTTTGGCCGTTCGGGCCTTTTTTATATATTCTGTTTCTTAGCCGTTTTGTTTTTATATTTGTTCCCTTTGGAGGGGGACCCTCGTGGGGTCAATTTCTCGTGGATATCCGTATCTCGGGCCCGGGGGGTGATCAGTCCCCCTGTTGTGACGGTGTTGAACCAAATAAAGAAAAAGGGGATAACAAGGTAAGGGATGACCTAGGGGGGTCGGTTTAAGTGTAGTATCGTCGTAAGTTGGCGGCATTCCACGTCCTCGGGATTTTATCGCCGTTAAGTCGTTCAAGCTTGTACACTCCCTTTCCCATTGCGGCCTTGATTCTGTACGGTCCTTCCCAATTGGGGTGAGTTTTTCTTCCCCTGGGGTTGGGGTTTCGATGTCGTTTTCTCATAGGACGAGGTCGTCGGGTAGAAATTCTCATCGGATAACGCCATGGTTGTACCTTAGGCTGATTCTTTGTTTTAGGGCTAGCTCTCTGATATGGGCTATGCTCCTTACTTCGTCAGTGAGGTCTCGTTCTGCTTCCTCGTCGTTGCCCCCGATCGTTCTCCTTGGGCTTGGGTCTCCTATCTCTACTGGGATAACAGCCTCCACGCCGTATGTTAATCGGAAGGGGGTTTCCCCGGTGGCTGTTTGGGGGGTTGTTCGATACGATCATAAGACTGATCCGAGTTCGTCGGCCCATAGTCCCTTGGCTTCGTCGAGCCATTTCTTGAGTCCTTTGACGATTATTTTGTTTGCGGTTTCCACCTACCCGTTTGTTTGGGGGTGCTCTACCGAACTGAAGCGATGGGATACATGTAGCCCTTCTAGTAGTTCTCTGAATTTCCTATCGGTGAATTGGGTTCCGTTGTCCGAGATGACGATCTCGGGGATCCCGAACCGGGTTATGATCTGTCGCCAAAGGAATTTTCGGCATTGGGTTACCGTGATGGAGGCCAGGGGTTCGGCCTCGATCCATTTAGTGTAATAATCTATGGCGACGATGAGATACCAGAGTTGACCGGGTGCCGTAGGAAAGGGCCCGACGAGGTCGATCCCCAGGTACCGAATGGCCGTTCTGCTGATATGATGCTGAGCTGGTGCGGGGCGGCCTGGTGGATATTGGCGTGCCTTTGGCATTTATTGCAGTTTTTACCAGTTGCATGGAGTCTTGGATAACCGTGGGCCAGAAGTATCCGGCTCGGATGACTTTTTGGGCTAGAGTTTTACCCCCGATGTGGTGGCCACAACAGCCTTCATGGACTTCGTGGAGTATGTACTCCGTGTCCCCGGGTTCGACGCATTTGAGCAGGGGTTGCGAGAATTCACGTCTGTATAGTTATCCTACGATGACTGTGTAATTGGCAGCTTTCCTTTTTGTCCATTTTTCCTCCTTGGGGTCTTCTGGTAGTGTTCTGTTGAGGAGATATTATAGGATAGGGTAGATCCACGATCCCTGGCTAGAGAGTGTCAGGTGGGCATTAGTCGTGGTCGATATAGATGGTGATCTAACGACTTCCTGAATTAGCAACTTGTTGCTGTGTCCTGGTTTAGTGCTGGCTAGTTTAAAGAGGAGGTCTGCCCTGGCATTTCGTTCCCTAGGAACGTGCTGTATGGTTACGCGATTGAATCCTTCTTTTAGTTCGTTTACCTTGGCAAGGTATTGTTGGAGTAGGGGGTCTCGCGTTTGGTAGTCTCCGTTAATTTGGGAACTGACTACCTGTGAATCAGTATTTACTTCCAGGACCTTTGCTCCGACTTCCTTGGCTAGGGCTAGGCCTGCTAGGAGGGCCTCATATTCTGCTTGATTATTTAAAACAGGGAACTCATATCGTACTGACTGTTCAATTACAATCCCGTTTTGACTTTCGAGTATGACTTCGGCACCTCCGGAGGTGATGTTCAATGAGCCGTCGACGTGTAGTTTCCATGACTCGGGGGTGGAGTTTTCCGGCGTCATCTCAGTGATGAAGTCGGCCATGGCCTGTGCTTTGATTGCATTTCGGGTTTCGAATTTGATTTGGAACTGGGATAGCTCGATGGACCATGCTAGCATTCTTCCTGCTAGGTCGAGTTTTTGTAGTACCTGTTTGACCGCTTGGTCGGTTCAGACTGTCACGGGATGGGCTTGAAAATACTGTCGTAAATGCTGGGAGGCCGTGAGGAGCGCGAAGGCTAGCTTTTCTAGGCGTGAGTAATGAGTTTCCGTGTCTTGTAGGACTTTGCTTATGAAGTAGACGGGTTTTTGTTCTTTGTTTTCACAGATGAGTGCCGCTGCGAGTGCTTCTTCCGTTATGGAGAGGTATAGGTAGAGGGTCTCCCCTGTTTGGGGTTTGGCGAGAATTGGTGGTTCCGCTAGGACTCTCTTGAAGTGTTAGAATGCTTCTTCGCATGTTGCTTCCCATTTGAAGGGGGCTCCTTTTTTTCATCAGTTTAAAGAAAGGGATTGCTTTTTGTGCCGATGCCCCGAGGAAACGGGATAGCGCAGTGAGCCGGCCGATGAGCTTTTGGATGTCGTTAAGGTTTTTCGGGCTTGTCTTTTCAAGGACGGCATGACATTTCTCTGGGTTAGCTTCAACTCCGCGTTGTGTGATCATAAAGCCAAGGAACTTTCCTGCCTCCATTCCAAAGCCGCATTTTGTTGGGTTGAGTCGCATTTGGTGTTGTCGTAGGGTGTTCAATATGAGCTTGAGGTTGCTGATGAGTTGTTCACCGGATTCGGTCTTGGCGAGCATGTCATCTATGTAGACTTCTAATTTGGTCCCGGACAGGTTCTGGAATATCTTGTTGACGAGCCTTTGGTCGATGGCTCCGGCGTTCTTTAGGCCGAAAGGCATGACTGTGTAGCAGTACATTCCGTCGGGGGTGATGAAAGCCGTTTTTTCCTCGTCAGGTCGGTGCATAGGTATTTGGTTATAGCCGGAGTATGTGTCCATGAAGCTGAGGTATCGATGACCGGATGCGGCATCTACTAATCCGTCGATGTTCGGTAGGGGAAAGGCATCTTTTAGACAGGCTTTGTTGAGGTCCGTGTAGTCGACGCACATTCGCCACTTCCCGTTGGATTTCTTTACTAGCACGACATTGGCCAGCCACGTC
>NC_029788.2:70056519-70060221 GCF_000816755.2 Arachis ipaensis
TTTGACAAGGGCTTTAACTTGCCTTTTGACCTCGGCTGATCGGTCTGGGGACATTTTTCTTCTCCTTTGTGCTACGGGTTTGGCTTTTGGATCTACGGCTAGCCGGTGGGACATTAGATCGAGATTTATTCCAGGCATGTCAGCTGTGATGGATTAGCAGTAAAAAATGAATTTCTTCATGGGATATTTTCGCGGAAAAAACGAATTTCTCCAAAACACCCAGATCTAACCGGCAAGTGCACCGGGTCGCATCAAGTAATAATAACTCACGTGAGTGAGGTCGATCCCACAGGGATTGAAGGATTGAGCAATTTTAGCTTAGTGGTTGATTTAGTCANTCCTAAAAACTTAAATCCTATGCTATTTATACACTTTCTTCAAATGGTCTTCAAACCTTCAATTGGGCCTTTTCTCTTGATGGAATTGGGTTGATAGAGGCCTTGGTTGATTGCTCTTGGAGTTTGGAGAAGAACCGTTATGTAGAGGAATGTGCTGCTGTTCCTCCTCCTCTTGTGGCTCTTCTTCCTCTTGTAATTCTTCTCCCTCCATTGGTTCTTCTCTCTGCCTTTTTCCATGTGGTCTTCGGCCTTGGTGTGCTTCAGGAGCCATCATCATTCTTTCAATGGTTATAGGCATGCCTTGGCTTAACCACATTGGATTCTCCTCTTCCATTGGCACTTTAGCTTTTGCACACAACCTCCAAATGGTACTTGGATAGTATAACCAAGACCCGGCCGAGTTCTTCTCAGCAAGCTTTTGAATGTCCTTTGCCAGAATTTCATGAACTTTTACCTCTCCTTCCATAATTATGCAATGCAACATAATAGCTCTATTTTTGTTAACTTCTGAGGTGTTTACTGTGCCCAGAATTGATCTTTTCAACAACTCATACCATCCCTTTGCTTCCGGGGTAAGGCTAACTCTCTTCAAATACTTGTATTTATTCTTGTCATCTCCTTCCCACTCTGAGTTCTTCATACAAATATCTCTAGCAATCCCATCATAATCCGGATCACCATTTACCCTTTGGTGGTATCCCGGTTCACTAAAGCGAACTGATTTTAGTCCCAAGACTTTCTTGATTGCATCCGAGCTAAAATCTACTTTCACTCCCCGCACATAGCTCTTGTATGTTGGGGCCTCACTCATGTCAAGCCTTGAGACATTGGCATAGAACTCTCTTATGATATTAGCATTGATTCGGGTGATTGGTGATATGAGTTCCTCCCACCTCCTCTTTCGAATTTTGTCCTTCATTTCTTGGCATCCATCATCCGGCAGCAAGAGTGGAAATGTCATTTAAATGAACAATGAAGGGCTAGGATGCTATTGGATACTATGTGAATCAAAGGTGTGCATGTAAGGATGAATGAAGACAAAGCTTGCTTCTTCAATTGTCTTTGCCGTGATCATCTCAAGGAGTGGCAGATTCTCTTTTTGAGGCATGTGATGAGATTTTGTCCTCATGCTATGCTTTCCTTTGTCTTGTCCCTTTCATAGAGTGTTCTTTGACCACCTAGTCATCACAACAAGACAACACACATTAGCTATATCAAACCGTGGCAATGGTGCTTTTTTTTTTTTTCATTAACACTATATGAATCACCATTCCTTATATCCATTTGAACCGTGACTTTTCTTGGAGGACACCAAACTTAATATTTGGTCATATAGTTGAAAATATGTGTTTCTTCCTCCAACCAGTGAAATTGAAATCCCAATGTCATTCTTGGTCAAATATTTATAAGAAATGTTTTCATCATAATTTTCCTTTTTCTCTCTCTTTTTTTTTCATGAAGGATCAATTGTGTCCCTAAATCCGTGCATCAAAGTTTGGTGAACACCAAACTTGTATCTTGCTTAAGGGGCAAATGTGAGATGCTAGTAGTAAATCACAATTGATGCCTTCATCACAGACTATGATTTCTTTTTAATTGAAAAGTCTCAGTAAGAGATAATGTATGATCATTGATGCATGATTTTTTTATTTTCATGAGAAGAAAAACACCAAACTTAGTGTTTGGTCATATGCTAGGCATATAATGTGAAAATGTTTGTAACACTGGTTTGGTGTGCTTGAAGGCACACCAAACTTTAGAAGTCTCATCCCCTTTTTTGTTGATCTTTCTTTTATGGCTGTAGGCTTACCTTGGGGATTTCTCTCTTTAGTGGCTAATACTCCACTATCCTCTTGGACTTTTTCATCCTTCTGCACAATCTTCTGCCTTGGGATATTGTTGTGAATCACCTTGTCAATTTCCATAGAGTCCCTCCTCTTATTGCTAAACTGGGCTTCTGGTAATACCTTCAGAGTGACACTCTTATCATGCATCCTGAGAGTTAGTTCTCCTTGCTCTATGTCTATGATAGCTCTAGCAGTGGCCAAGAATGGCCTTCTCAGTATAATAGAATCACCATCATCCCCATCTGAATCTAGAACCACAAAATCTGTAGGGTATATGAAATTGTCCACCTTGACCAGAAGGTTTTCAATCATACCCCTGGGGTATACCGTTGACTTATCTACTAGCTCTAGAGATATCTATACCGGTTTAACTTCCTCTATATGTAACTTTTTCACCAAGGAGGATGGTATTAAGTTGATACTTGCTCCTAGATCGCACATTGCTTTAGTGATGGTTGAATCCCCAATGGTGCATGGTAGCAAAAAGCTCCCTGGATCCTCAAGCTTAGGAGGAAGCCCTTTTTGAATCAAGGCTCTGCATTCCTCAGTAAGCAGTATGGTTTCTTTTTCATCCCAACTTCTCTTCTTTTTGATAAGCTCCTTCAAAAACTTGGCATACAGAGGCATTTGCTCAAGTGCTTCAGCCAAGGGAATATTGATTTCCAGCTTTTTGAAAGTCTCAAGAAACTTATGAAAATGTTGGTCTTTAGTTTCTTTGTTGAACCTCTGGGGATATGGCAGTGGAGGTATGATGCTCTTTCCTATTTGCTGCTGTCCCTGAGTTACTTCTTTTGAACTGTGTGACTGGTTGTCCTTCTCTTTGAGTTTCTCAATGCTCTTGTTTGGCATCACAACTTGATCCTTGGTTTCATCTGCCGTTGGTTGCTCCTCATCTTCTATTGGCCTTTTGCTGCTCTTTGCTTGCTTCTTTGTAGTGTCATTGTTTCTCATCAATGTTTTTCCACTCCTTAATTGTATTGCCTTGCATTCTTCCTTAGGATTTGGAATTGTGTCACTCGGCAGAGAGCTTGAAGGTCTCTCAATAGAGATCTGCTTGGAGATTTTCCCCATCTGCCTTTCTAGGCTCTTTATGGAGGCTTCATGATTCTTGGTTGTCATTTCCTGGTGTTTCAACAATTTATCCATCAAGGTCTCCAAGTTAGTGAGTCTTTGAGATTCAGGTGATACTTGAGGTGGGTTATGAGATGTGGGTGGTGGATGGTAGGCATTTTGGTTGGTGGGTTGGTTATTGGATTGGTACTGGTTGGGGTTGGGGTAGTTGTTCTGAGGTTTTCTGTAGGGGTTCTGGTTAGTTTGCTGCTGGCTGTGGTTTTGGTTGCTTCTTGGGTTGTTTTGGTTTGAGTTTCTCTGCCATGGTTGTTGGTTTTGGGTGTGATTATCTCCCCATCTGAGGTTTGGGTGGTTCTTCCAGGATGGATTGTATGTATCACCATACACTTCATTTGGTCCTTGGTTGTGCATATACTGTACTTGCTCTTGTTGTTGTTCTTCTTGAG
>NC_029788.2:70060952-70065268 GCF_000816755.2 Arachis ipaensis
CGGATCGTTTTCCGCACATCAAGTTTTTGGCGCCGTTGCTGGGGATTGATTAGATTGATAATGATTAAGTGAGGTGGTGATCTAGATCAAGCACTGTTTCTCTAATTTTTAATTAACCCACTAACTGTTTGAATTTTTGCTTAAGCTAACTAAAACTTCATTCTAGCAGTAGATTGAAGTGTCACTGGTTTGTGTGTTTCTTATGTTCTGCTTGTATGTCAGGTACAAGAAGAACCACACCCATCTTTCATGAACAAGACGAAAGAACTCTCAGGAGGTTAAGAAGAGCTGAAAGAGGAAAAATATTGTTGGAGAAGAGGAATCAGAAGAAGAATTCCAAGATATGGAGGAACATTCAACCAATCCACCTGGTGGAGCAGACAATAACAACAACAACCCACCCCAGAGGAGAGTTTTGGCCTCCTATACCTTTGCAAATGCTAGACATTGTGGAAGCAGCATTCTCACCCCTAATGTCAATGCAAATAACTTTGAATTGAAGCCACAACTCATTACATTGGTCCAAAACAACTGCTCATTTGGGGGAGGACCATTGGAGGACCCAAATCAACATCTATCTACCTTCTTAAGGATTGTGACACTGTCAAGTCCAATGGCGTGAATCCTGAGACCTACAAGCTTCTGCTTTTCCCGTTCTCATTAAGGGACAAGGCCGCACAGTGGCTTGAAACTTTTCCTCAAGGAAGCATCACTAGCTGGGATGACTTGGTGACTAAATTTCTAGCCAAATTCTATCCACCCCAAAGAGTCATCAGGCTGAAAACTAAGGTGCAAACATTCACACAATTGGATGCTGAAAATCTGTATGAAGCATGGGAGAGATACAAGGCTCTGCTGAGGAAATGTCCACCAGAAATGTTCACTGAGTGGGACAAGCTACAGAACTTCTATGAAGGACTCACTCTAAAGGCTCAAGAATCACTTGACCACTCAGCTGGAGGATCATTGCAATTGATGAAAACAGTAGAAGAAGCTCAAAATCTTATTGACATGGTGGCCAACAATCAATATCTCTTTGCTCACCAAAGAAATCGCCAACCATCACAAAGGAGAGGAGTAATGGAGCTAGAAGGAGTGGACTCAATCTTGGCTCAAAACAAGATGATGCAGCAGCAAATTCCTACTGAGGAATGCAGAGCCCTGATTCAAAAAGGACTTCCTCCTAAGCTTGAGGACCCAGGGAGCTTTTTGCTACCTTGCACCATTGGGGAATTAACCATCACTAAAGCAATGTGCGATCTAGGAGCAAGTATCAACGTAATACCATCCTCCTTGGTAAAAAAGTTGCATATAGAAGAAGTTAAACCAGTACAGATATCTCTAGAGCTAGTAGATAAGTCAACAGTATACCCCAGGGGTATGATTGAAAACCTTCTGGTCAAGGTGGACAATTTCATATACCCTGCAGATTTTGTGGTTCTGGATTCAGATGGGGATGATGGTGATTCCATTATACTGGGAAGGCCATTCTTGGCCACTGCTAGAGCTATCATAGACGTGGAGGAAGGAGAATTAACTCTCAGAATGCATGATAAGAGTGTCACTCTGAAGGTATTACCAGAAGCGCAGTTCAGTGATGAGAAGAAAGACTATATGGAACTCGACAAGGAAGAATCACAGTTAACGAAAGAAAGCAACAAGGTGATTCACAGCAACATCCCAAAGCAAGAAGTAGATAATGCAGCATGGGAAGAAGAAAAAGAACTTGTACAGAGCAATGAAGAGATTCATGAAAGCATTGATGTGTTAGTTATCAAGAAGAAGAATCCCAAAATGAAGCCCACTTGCAAGCAGAAAGGATCAATAAGAAGAAGGAAGAAGAATGAAAACAGAATCAAAAAGGGTTGGAAGAACAAAAAAATTCCAACAGAAGGGCTCTCCAAAGGTGACAAAGTGCAGTTAGTCTATCAACTCCACCAAAACCTCATTCAAAAGCACATTTTAACTTCCTGCACATTGCTAGTTCCAAGCAATAAAACAGATTATTCAAACCACTTAATTTTTTTTTTTTAGTCTTAAACTTCATAACCTTTAGCAAGGACACAAAATTTTGCCTAGAGTTAACCTGCTGTATCCAGAAAAGTGGCAAGAAATTAAGTTTGGTGTTTCCACACCAATTGGAATCCACAAGCCACAATCAATTCATGCATACTAACTAGTCATCTAAGGGCTTGAGAAGCAAGCAACTTTTGAGAATTATGCAGGGAATTCACCATCATTTGAAGATACTATGCATCATAACTCAAAAGGGCACAACAGAAGGAAGGACAAAGGAACTGCAAACCAATAGGTTGTATTTACACTTAACTCTTACTGTTGAAAAATGTTTTGACTCGTGTTTTGTTAAAGTGTTCATCTAATACAAGTAGAATCACTCTTAGAATAAGTAAGCTAGTCTATGTGTGTGCTTGTATGTTTACTTTCACTGAACAAAAAGCATGCTTTGTCCCCTGCATTTTCAATTCAATAAAAGAAATGTTTGAATGTGAAGTAAGATAGTTCTCTGTTAGATAGAAGTACAATAAAAGTAAGTGGTGGTATGTATGTGTGATTGTATAATAGCTCACTTTGGTGAATAAAAGAACTAGGATGTCTCCTTCTAAGTATAAAGTGGCCTACTCTCTATGAATCTCAATCAAATAAAAATCCTTGGTTAGAAAGAAAAACAAAAAGAGAAAGAAAAAAAGGGAGAAAAAGAAATAGCCAAAGAGTGGCAGAACAAAAGAAAAACAAAAAGAAACAAAACTGGACACCAATAGCTTGAACCTTAGAACATATGCCTGTGGTGTCTTTGTATTAGGATCTGCTTGGATTATTAAGCTCTTTGGAGTGCATCAACACTTGATGACTTGGGTTAACTAACCCGGGATCATCAGCTGAAAGTCCACTATCAAGAGCAACCTAACTACAAGGCATTTAGTAGCCCAAAGAGGTGATGGGCATCAATGTTCTAAGAAGGAATGTGAGCCAAGTGTCTATAGTGAATAATGTGTCAAGTATAAAGAAAAGGAAATGAACTTGCTACACATGACACTCAAATAAAGCTTATGAACAAGATAATAGCCAAGGATAAAGGAATAATGAGAGGTCATAGCAGTATGTCACTTGAAGCTTGAAGGAGGCTTTCTAGGCTTAAGAATCAATAAGAGGTGAGTGTGTACATATCCACATAAAATCCCCATGAACTACCAATAACACTCTACTAGCATGAACATCCTCTTCCATTTCATTCTTTCTTCTCAATAAATCATTTCTTGCAAGTAATCTTAGCCTAGTTTCACTAGCCTTTTTCTTTTGTTCTCAATTGAATTATGCACTTTCTTGAGCCATTTAATTTTCTGCTTAATTGAATTTCAGTTTCGGTTAATTGCTTTTCATCTACTTTCTTTGCAATTTACAATTTCTTTGCAATTGTTCTTGATGGGATATTTTTGCGGAAAAAATGAATTTCTCCAAAACACCCAGATCTAACCGGCAAGTGCACCGGGTCGCATCAAGTAATAATAACTCACGTGAGTGAGGTCGATCCCACAGGGATTGAAGGATTGAGCAATTTTAGCTTAGTGGTTGATTTAGTCAAGCGAATCAAGATTTGGTTGAGAGATTTGTGATTTGCAGAATTTAGATTGTATGGAAAGTAAAGAGAATGGGTAAATTGCATGAAATTAAAGAGAACTGGAATTTAAAGTGCTGAATCTTAAAGAGCAAGAAATTAAATGGCAGAAACTTCGAACGCAAGAAATGTAAATTGCAGAATCTTAAAGTGCAAAAAATGTAGATGGCTTGAATTATAAAGGGAATTGGGAATTGGATTTGCAGAAATTAAACAAGGAAAAGTAAAATTGCAACAAGCAGAGAAGTAAAGGATGAATAACAAATACAAAAGAGATTGTAGATTTGCAAAGAAAGTAGATGAAGAAGCAAGTGACTAAAACTGAAATTCAATTAAGCAAAAAATTAAACAAGATCCCAAGGTGAGATTGAAATAGAAGTTCTTCAATTCTCCACCCAAGATCCAAGACAATTGTAATTGAAATTGAAAGCAAGAAAACTAAGAGGAAGGGAATTCTTGGAATCATGAAAGCTTGAGTAAAAGTTAGAGTAAAAGTTAGAGGCTAACTTTTGCTCTAACTTTTCACATCAGCCACCCTTCTTTTGCTGATACCAACGTTGGGGCAAAAGTTAAGGGTCAAACTTTTGCTCCAACGTTGGCTTCCCCTTGCACACTCATGGCGCCAACGTTAGCCAAAAAGTTAGAGGCTAACGTTGGCGCAAACTTTTGCTCTCCAGGGTGT
>NC_029788.2:70065274-70083730 GCF_000816755.2 Arachis ipaensis
CCACTTCTCCTAATCTTTTGCTTGCCTCAAAATTGTTTGATTCCTCAATCCTTCTTTTCAAAGAACTTTCATGTGATGCAATTCTTGAATCATTGAGTACAAACAAGTTTTGAAGAAAAAAATGTTGTGAATAATCAAGCATCTTGCTTATTGAATTACAGAAAGACTATGCTATGCAGACAGAAAATCAGGGAAACAAAACCACTCTCAATCATAGCAGTGTTTGATGTAAGATAATCACTTAACAATACAACCTTTTGGAATTCGCTTGCTTTCCTTCTTCTTATCATCATCATTGCCGGCCTTCACATTCATCTTTCATCTCTTTGGTTGATGATGCCTAATCTCTCCAAAAGTTTGTATGGTACTCTGCAGTGATATTGAAAGCTGCTTGTTCCCCCAAGCACTTGAAAGAAGAAATGGTTAGCTTGCATGATTTATTTGTGGGCCCTTGAACTTACTTTGGTGTGGGAACACCAAACTTAGTACCTTGCCAATGGTTCTCATGCATCAGATTAACCATGTGTGAAACTCTTTTTCTTTTTTTTTTCAAAAGTAATAAAACTGAAAACTAGGAAACGACAGAATAGTTAACTAGTTTATCTAAATGCTTGAAGCTAGCATTATGCAGAGAGTGAGAATGTGTTTTATGATGGGATTTTGGTGGAACACCAAACTTGGAATCCTTCATTCTCCCTTAGATTGTTTTGGTGTGCAACACCAAACTTAGCTTCTTGCAATATAGATAAAACTAATTAACCTTTTTATTGAAATAGATATGAAAAGAAAACTACCTCAGGTTGGGTTGCCTCCCAACAAGCGCTCTTTTATTGTCACTAGCTTGACATTCTTCATTCTGTGCTCATGGAAGTTGAGGCTTCTGTTGCCTTAGGTTTCCTTCTCTTGCTATGGGCTTCCTTCTCTCTGTTTCTCTTTCCATAGCCTTCTTACTTTCCTCCATGACTCCCTTCTCTTTCAATCCAGCATCCTTTTCATGGCTCTTTGGGTTCAGAGTCCCCTTCTTCTCACCCAATTCAGCAAGGTTTTGAACCAGTTGTTCTATCTACCTTTCAAGTCTTCTGAGTGAAGCCTCTTGGTTCTTGCTTATCATCTCTTGATGTTTCTTTATTTCTTCCTGCTCTATTGCCATCATTTCTTGAATTTTTATGGACCTCTCCATCAGCATTTCTAGAATATAGATTCTTTGAAAGGTTGGAAGTGGTTGTGGCTGTGTCAATTATGGTGGTCGATGAAGGTCATTTTGGGCGAATGGTGAGGTAGGACGGGGTTGGAAGTGTGTGTGATTGTTGTTATGGGGGTGTGTTTTAAGTTGATTTTTGAAGCTGGGATTGTTGCAGTTGAAGTCCCTTGGTCTTTGGTTTTGGTTCTCAACCCCCTTCCCATTAGAATGAGTTCTCCAAGGTGGATTGTACACATCATTCTGAGGCCTGTGTTGGAGCACGCTAGAGTGATTGCTTGGAGATTGTAGTTGCTCATGGTTAATGACCCCAAAACTGTGTTCAGCTTGATTACACCCATATGAGCTTTGAGTCAGGTTGTATGTATGTACTACAGCATGTCTCAACTCAATGATCTTTCTGGCCATCATGTCTAGTTGCTGTAGAGTCTACTGATGCATCTGCTTGTTTTGACTTATGACTGCACGAGCACCTTCAATTTCTTTCTCTTGTGTGAATGGATGCACTTCTGCCTCTGGCTTAACAACTCTCTGTGATGGGTTCAACTTGACTAGGAGTTCACTCATCAGTTCTTCCCATCCGATAATGCTTCCTTGTGGAAAAGCTTCAAACCATTGGGCAACATCATTCATGGCTATGGATAGTTGCTTCGAACTATGGGTTACATTATCATCCAAGGTGGGGATATTGCTCTCATGATTGCTAGAATTTGTTGAGTTCCCCTCCATGATCTGCACAGTCACAAACAATTCAAGTGATGATTGAATATTTTCAAGCTCAGAATGTGATTCAGAAGGTTAGCTGGCACAAAGTATCAAATAGTTGATGGACTTGGGAAATTAGTGGCAGAAATTGCTTCTCTCGTGTAAGCAAGAGCATTGCATAGAGCCAGAAATTTCGAGGAAAACTTCACTTTGTTGCTAAAGCGAAGTTTCAGTTATCTCAGGCAAAAATTCAAACAGTTAGTGTGTTAGTCAAAAATTAGAGAAACAGAAAACAAAAATGCTAGATCTAGATCTCCACTTCACTTAATCATTGTCAATCTAATCAATCCCCGGCAACGGCGCCAAAAACTTGATGGGATATTTTCGCGGAAAAAACGAATTTCTCCAAAACACCCAGATCTAACCGGCAAGTGCACCGGGTCGCATCAAGTAATAATAACTCACGTGAGTGAGGTCGATCCCACAGGGATTGAAGGATTGAGCAATTTTAGCTTAGTGGTTGATTTAGTCAAGCGAATCAAGATTTGGTTGAGAGATTTGTGATTTGCAGAATTTAGATTGCATGGAAAGTAAAGAGAATGGGTAAATTGCATGAAATTAAAGAGAACTGGAATTTAAAGTGCTGAATCTTAAAGAGCAAGAAATTAAATGGCAGAAACTTAGAACGCAAGAAATGTAAATTGCAGAATCTTAAAGTGCAAGAAATGTAGATGGCTTGAATTATAAAGGGAATTGGGAATTGGATTTGCAGAAATTAAACAAGAAAAAGTAAAATTGCAACAAGCAGAGAAGTAAAGGATGAATGGAATTGAACCGGATCTTAAAGCATATGGCTCAAGAAAGTGCATAATTTAATTGAAAACAAAAGAAAAAGGCTAGTGAAACTAAGCTAAGATGACTTGTCATCAGTGTGAACGCGAACAAGTCTCTACTTTGTTTCAGGAGTTGGGAAAGATCCTCTTTAAGGTCATACGGGAGGTTCCTGTTGATGAAGGTGTATTCGTCTTTTGTTTTTCCTATTTGTAGTTTTTCCATGTCGCCTTCCGGTTTTGGCTAGGTTGGCCATATTGTCGGGCGTCCAGGTCGGCTAGGAATATCCCAGCCGCATCGTGAGATTTCTTCCGTAAAGCTAGGCTGGTGTTGTCACATTCTGCTGCGACTACCCGGTCTCCATGGATAGTACCGATGGATCCGTCTTCCGTTGTGAACTTCATAAGGAGGTATTTGGTAAAGATGACGGCGGAGAATTCATTGATTGTTTTTCTTCTAAGAATGACGTTGTAGGCCGTGGAGTCTTTTAGGACCACGAATTCGGATATAATTGTCTTCCTTTTGGTACCCGTCCCTATGGTGAGGGGGAGGGTGATGGAGCCGTCCGGTTTGAGGAAGTTGTCTTCGAGTCCCGTGACGCCGTTGCGGTGTGTTTGGAGATTGTCGTTGTGGAGCCCGAGCTTGTCGAAGGCTCCTCAGAAGAGGATGTTGGAGTCTGCACCGGTGTCCACCAGTATTCTACGTACTAGTCCTGTTCCGATTCTTGCCGAGATGATGAAAGGTGCATCTTCGGCCGAGGTGCCGTGCTGGCAGTCCTCGGGTAGGAAAGTTACCGTGTTGTCAGCAGTGGTGGTTGGGGTTTGATTTCTGACGGCTAGGACCTTGATGTCTTTTTTTAGTGTTGATTTTGACTTGCCCGATACGTCTTTGCCTGTGATAATGTTTACTATTATGGTTGGGTCGTCCTCTGGGCTTTCCTTCGGGGGTTGTTTTTGTGTTCTCGGGTTGCGTCCTTCTCTTTCTGTCGACCTGTCTCTTTCTGCGCATTTTGGTTCTCTGATGATTTTGGCGAATTCTGAGAGCTTGTCGTCTCTTATGGCTTGTTCAAGGGCGTCTTTAAGGTCGAAACAGTCTTGTGTCCTATGCCCGTAACATCGGTGGTAGTCACAATAAAGGGTTTTATTGCCGCCTGTTCTTTCTTTGAGTTGTTGGGCTTTTGGGATGATAGCTCGATCTGCTATTTGGTGGTATATCTCAGTAATTGGGGCTGTCAGGGGTGTGTAATTAGAGAATTTGCCAATTCTGGGTGGTCAGTTTGTGTTTGTTGGTTTGGGATGGTCCCTCTGATTTTCTCTGGGTGGTGGGTTATGCCGGGGTGCCGAGTTACCGTGTTGGGTGTTGCTGTGTTGCTGTTTGTTGGCAGCGACGACCTGGCTGACCTCCTCGTCGTTTATGTAATCTCTGACGACGTTCTGGATCTCGTGCATGGTCCATACTGGTTTGGTGGTAAGGTGCTTGCAGGAGTCTTCGTTCATGAGTCCGTTTGTAAGGCAGTGACTTGCGACCGAGTCTGTGAGCCCGTCGACTGTCAGGAACTTGTCGTTGAATCGGTCGAGATATTTTCTCGTGGACTCGTCATGTTTCTGTGTGACCCCCAATAGGCTGATGGGGTGTTTGGCCTTGGTGATTCTGGTGGTGAATTGGGCCATGAACCTCCGTGATATGTCGTGGAAGCCGGTTATGGATCCGTTGGGGAGGGCATTGAACCATTTAGTTGCTGGCCCGGCTAGGGTTACTGGGAAGGCTCTGCATCGGACGGCGTCGGTGGCGCCTTCTAGGTTCATTCTGGCTTCGAAGGCCGTTAAGTGCTCCTGGGGATCTTTGGTTCCGTCGTACTTCATGTTCGTGGGTTTGTCAAATCCTTTGGGGAGCTTTGCTTTCAAAATTCACTCTGTGAAGGGGGTGGCTCCCATTATCACGTGGTCGTTTCTCGTGTGTTTGGTTTCTCGGTATCATCGGTCGTTGTCCGCGTAAACGGGGTCGCGGGAGACGCTGCGGTCGTATCTTTTGCTGTGTTGCCGTTCTGGTGATCTGTTGTGTCTTAGGTCACGCAAGGTGCTTCTATCATGTCTCTTGGCGTGTCGCCGTTCTGGCGATCTACCGTGGCGAGATCTGGATCTGGAGGTCGCGTGACTTCCGTTTTCGGTGTTGTGCTTTTCTTTGGTGGCAACCCGACCTTCGAGTTCCTGTACTCGGTGGCAGAGTTCTTGGATTATTTGGGCTGACCTATCTTCTGGATTCTCGGGATGTCGAGTTTTTGTGATGCCGGGACCATTTTCTTTGTTATGGACGGCGCTTGCTATCCTTCCATGGAGTATGGCTTCTTGATGTTCGGGAGTGGGGTTTCGTGTTCTAGAGTTGTCTTGGTGGCTGATAGAATGCTCTTCAAGTCCGTCCGCCATTCCGACTCAACCTGTGCCGGTCCCCACAGGCGCCAATGTACAAGATGTATCTGGTACGGGTTGAGAGATGGATCGGGAACCTGCGGATCAAGGCGGATTCCGGATTGTCTGACTGGAGCAATGGGAGGAGGTACCTGCAAAGACACTCCTACGCTCAAGTCAGAATGGATCTGAGAGGTATAAGGTGTGAGGAATGAATGAATACCTGGAGGGACCAGAGTCCTTTATTTATAGGTGGTGAATATCTTATCTTATTTTGTTTGGCTAAGATAAGAGAGACATTTGAATTCGAAAGTTGGTTAGAAACTTTAATGGGCCTTCTAGGTTGGTCAGAGCGGTTTGGACCCGGGTGACCGGAGTCCGAGATCGTTGCGGGTGTGGGATCCGTGGACTGGATTCGTAACAGTTATCCTATGACACTAAACCCTAAACCTAACAAAGTTCACTTTCCTCTCAGTTGAGTGTATCTTCACATTCTAAGTGTAAGAACCCAATTTTCTGCACGGCAATTTTCGAATATTTTCTAGTGGCGCAATTTTGAGTATTTTCAATACCATTGTGATGAATTATTCTATGGATTGATCTTTACCACAAGTTTAATCAATTATCTTGATTAATCACCACATCTTTAATTTAATCAAAGAAAAACATAGATACATTATCTAGAAAATTAATACATAATCACACTTCTTAATCACTCTTTCTCTCTCCTCTAACTTAACCAGTCTCTCTCTCTAGTTAACCACACTTAACTACATTCTCTCTTCTCTAATTGTGCTAGTCAAGTTCCCTCCAAGAGTTAGCCAAGCAATCAGATTCTTTTGTGAGCAATTAATAATGGTGAACATACAACTAAACAAGTGTAACATTGGTGGCAACATAACATCCTTTCATCCCACCTTAAGAAGGGAATAGCAAGATAGGAAGAGATCACCGAGAGTAGTGAGTAACTGAGAACCAAGAGTGAGAGGAAGACAAGAGCAGCTTCTCTATATCTCATCACTATCATTCTTGAGTTTAGTAAGTAAAGCAAAGAGAGTGAAGAGCCAGCCATCCCTGAAGCTAGGAGGAGGAAGAACTAGCTTCACCAAACCCTTGTTTCATGAAAAATCAGCTAGGTAAGTAGAAACACCATCACTTGCTTCTCTTCATCCATTTGGTTCAAAGCCTTCTTCCTATACCTTATTTTGCTTCTTTGTTTCTAGCTTAATCAACCACTCAAAACCCTTCAAGATCATCTAATGTAGCCACACATTCAAGCTAGAGGGTGAGAATTTTATTCTTGAATTGTGATCATGATTTTGGCCCTCATGGCCTTGTGATGTAAAATTTGTTTTCTTGATGATGTACTAGGATTCCTTGCCAAGAGAAAGCTAAGGACAGAATCTTAAGAAATATTGGATACCAAGAAAGTACGGGTTAGGCTAGATATAATCCTTTTGTGTGTGATTATATTGCTGGTATCTTTTGATGATAAATGTGTATGCATGATGATTATGATGATGATGTTTGCTATTTTATTGTGCAGAAAATTGATGTATATATGTACTTGTATGAATATGCGATATGAGACTAATGAGAATAATAAGATCTGAGCTCTTGGGGCTGTGATACATAGATAAACAAGTTTAAGTAACTAAAAGAGGATAAAATCAGGAGTTAATCAGGGTTAGAAGTCTAGGAAAGTAAAAATGACCATGAAGAGTCCAAATTAGATGCTGCAGAATTTGTTGTAGCAGTTGCAATAACTTCCTTGAATTTCCGCTCTCAATCTAGACATCCAAAAATAATGAAACTAGGTTTTTATGAAACCTTGAGAAGTCTATTTCATTTCCTTAAAATTTCATAAATTTTTGAAGTTGTAGAGTAGAAGATGTGACTTTTTAGATTTTGTTGTTCACTGCTAAAAAATAAAATTTTCATATTTTATATTAGTAACTTCAACTCTGCTTATCTCTTAATTAAAATAATTTTTGAGTTACTTCCAAAGGAAAATAAAAGATTGGGATGTCTATATTTATGAGTTTAATTTTCAGAGCAATTCAATTTTTAGAGTGAAAGTTATGTCACTAGAAAAGTGATAAGCTCATTATTTGGTCTAGACAGTATTAGACTGAGTTAGGCAGTTACACCAGTAACTTGGTAAAATTACTGGTATCAATATAGAAATTCAATTGGTATGCAACTAATTTTAGGTGAAATTTTAGAGTATCTAGTTTGTACCCTAAAATTCTCATAATTATTGGAGTTTTGGACTAAAAGTTATGAATTTTGGAAAATTAACACTTTCTACATTAAAAACAGGGTTTTCTGTTTTAAACCAGTAACTTCCCATGTGCATAACTACCACTTTTGAATGTGTTTTTGGGTTCAATCAGTGGCCAATGAAAGCTTAGGATGACTAGTATGTCCAGTTAAAATTTGAGATGATTAGAATTTTAGAGAAAAAGTTATACCATTTTCAAGAAGCTGTGTCCGTAGACAGTTAAACCAGTGTACACACACAGGACATGCAGTGATTTTACGAAATTTCTGCTATCACATTTTATTTGTGTTTGTGTTATTAATTTAAGTAAAGACTTTTATGTAGAATTGAACATTTGATGATTATGTTGTTTATGGGACAATTGTGTTGTTTGTAGGATAATTGTATTGTTTATATTGAATTTTTAATTTGCATGTTCATTAAGTTATATAATAATATTGTATATTTGTGAAAACCCATGAGTAGGGTCAGATATCCATGCGTTGACTGCGAGTAGGGTTAGGGTTGGATTGTTCTCAACCTGTGGATAGGATAGGATTGAGTTTTAGTAACAAATTCAACCCGCGGATAGGATTAGGGTTGAGTTTAAACCCTACCGTACCCTATCCATTGCCACTCCTTGTTCATGGTATCAGAATCTTGTTTAAGAATGTCATCTGCAAAATAGAATTTACAGAGATGTTCTTTCTTGTTAACAATTGAAGAGTGCCGAATGACCATCAAGAAAAGTTAATTATGAATAGAACTTTTTGAATTAAAGCAACAAAGAGCTTGAAATGTCTATTTTGATTTTTGAACTAATTCAAAGGAAGGCTACTAAAGTTGCATTTATGATAGCGAAAAAAAAAAACTGCTACATTTGATGTGAATTTAGTGGAGTGCCTATACCGAAATAATGTTATATAGTTGGCTTTTATGAGCAAGGTTCTGAAAATCGAATCGGTCATCGAACTGCTCTAATTACTAGTTTACTGGTTTATTGGTTCAATTGGTTTGCCCGTGGTTCAATCAATAAAATTGTTTTATAATAAAATAATAAATAAAATATAAATAAACACACTAAAATATAATTATAGTCTGATATAAATTTTAAAATATCATCCAAATAAAAAATACTACATAAACCACAATGTTATAATCTCATTCAAATACAAACTCAAAAGTCAAAGAACAAAAAAAAAAAAACAAATATATAATGCCAACATCTAAGTTTGTCAACAACCAAACATAAACTGCCATGTTTTGTAAATATGGAGCAAAACTACCAAACAACTTCCACCATTCATCTACAAGTTACAATCTCATAATCATATTATTAGTTATCAAATTAAGAAAATGAAAGCATAAAATAAGTGTATAGATACATGGCTGCAATCACACTCCTCTATTATTCATATATGTTTGTGCATGTTTTCTGACACGATTGTAAATAGATTGAGAGGCAAGCAGTGTGAAACTATTTGGGTTCTAAAATGGTATTATATCTCCAGTAAATAAATATTGATGCTGAATTATGTTAAAACTCAGTTCAACTTTTACTTTAGTCCTTAGCTCCTTATTCCTTATCCTTTGATTAGAGTTATAGTTTTAGGAGTAATCAAGGAATATTTAAATTGATATCATATATACTTGGTTCATGATCAACATTTGAATTGTAGAACTAATTCAATTTATATGACTACGAATAAGAATGGCATGGGACTTGTCAATCTGTGTCAGAGTAGACACTAATCCAATAACAATTGTATGTAACAATATAATCCAATAACAATATTATAGACTTACAGCAATCCGCAGCAACCCATTAATCTCAACATAGATAATTAGACTCCAATACACAATAAAAAAAATTAACAACAGCAAGGTTGGAATCAAGAATATCAAAATTAAATCATAGATTAACTACCAAACTAAAACCATAATTACAGTGACACAATAAAAAAATTAACAGCAGCAAAGTTGGAATCAAGAATATTAGAATCAAATCATAGATTAACTGATTAACTAACAAGCTAAAACCACAATTATAGTTACAAAAATAAAAATTCCTTCGAGAGAAGGGCTGCGATGGAACAGAGCTGACTCCGCTAAAGGTCTGGAGCGCGGTGGAACAGAGCTGGCGTGATGGGACAGTGGCTGCATAATAGAGGCACGAGGCGCGGCAGGACAGTGGCTTCGAAGTTCAATCGGTGGCGAAGATGACGGTAGTGGGGAAGGCTGCTTTCAGAAGTTGCGACGGCAGCGGTAACAGGACGGTGACTGGACGGAAGTGAGGGAGGAGCTTGAGATGAGAAGAAAGCAGAGTGAGTGAGTAAGTGAGTGAGGTCGTGAGGGTGCTGCAATTTGATTAGAGTTTCTTTGAAGTGCAAAACTGCGCCGTATAGAGAAATTCTTAAAAACCGACCAGGTCTCAGTTCGGTTCGACCGACCAATTTTCAGTTGATTCGACGATTCAACAGCAGTTTTTAAATCTAGTGATTATAGTTTCTAACCGAACTGCAAATCTTATCGGTTCACGGTTTGACCGAATAGTTCAAACCAATTTTCAAAACCTTGTTTTCTCAGTGACTCTGCTTCTTAAGAGCCCAATATAGTTTCAGTTTATCTTCATCTTTTTTTACCCTTTTTGGATCTATGTACACCAAAAAAAAACACAAAAAGCACTCTTGTTTGAAAGTTGTGGAGTTGAGGGCGGCGGACCCACAAAGAAAATCTTTAATGGAGTTTCCAATTGCCAAGGTGGGATTCTTATCATCATTGTCGCAAAAAGCACAAGAAATCCATAAAACACAACATAGGGGCATGTTTTCAGGTTGAGTAGCTTTTTACTTTTTTCACTTAATTTGTGCTTAACCAAAAGGGATTATCGAAATGTAGAATGAATATGCTTCCAAAGAGCCCATTGGGAAATGTAATCAAAGGAATGTAATATCAGTGCCTGAGATTAACCAAAAACAAATCAGCTGGCTTCTACAATGATGGTCCAAATGTTAGAATCTGCCACTTCAATAAAAAAACCTGAAACTTGCATTTACAATGCAAACAATACAGCATAAGACATATCCCTGAAATTGAAAAATCGCTATTGTTTACATGCATAAACAATACATCACAAGACACTAGTCTAAAGTCTAAACTTTTCTTTCTTCCTGATCATGAACTAAAAATAAAATGGGTAGAGACACCTTTCCATCAGGACAGGATCATTTGAGTAGAGAACGTAACAAGAGGGCTAGACAACAAGAAATAACTGTCCTACTTATTATGTGTAGCCTCAAGAAACAGTGCTTCAGTGGGTGGCTTGACTTGGAATATGATCCAAACCACCACCACGACTTAATGAAAAGATGGCTATTGCTGCCACCTATGGACGATTAGGCATGCCGCGTCCCCTTCCTCTTCCAGCATAGCCATAACCATAACCCCTTCCATAATAACCACCGCCTCGAGAGCGTCCACCGCGGCCAGGACCACGGCCTCCCCAGCCACCACGGTGCCTTGAAAAATCACCAAAAGTCTGCAATACAAAGGTAGTATAAAAATTGAACATTGTCCATGAAAATGAGGTCAAACCAAAATATATATTACCTCAGTATCGATCTTGATTTGTTCAGAATATCTAACCCTTCCATTTTGCGAGTCATGATCAAGGGCGTTACATGAAAGCTTGTCGAAGAAATCATCCTTGTTATAAACAGGCTGTGGAAACAATGAAAAAACAGTTATAGGATAACAAATTACATTCTCAACATAATTGACAGCATTCAGTTACACAGTGGTAAGAAAATTTACCTTAACGTCCATTTTTGATGAATCACCATTGTCTTCATCTTGACTATCATCTTCATCACTGGCGTCCTCGCCATCTCTATCTTTCGAATGGGACTTATTGCTTTTACCTAGATGACCCCATACTTCATCCTTTTTGAACTTCTCATTCATTGCCATGAAATCAAAGTCTTCAGTGAATTTTGCAACTGGACGTGAACCCTGTAAAGCATTAACCCAAGTTTACAATACCTAAAATGGGTGTTAAAATCTTCGAAGTTATCTATGTAAAAGCATCAATTTAGTGAGAGGGCAACAACAGGCATAGTTAGTCATCTCATCCAAATTGCTCAACATCCAATCGAATAAAAAAAAATTTCCGACACCACGACAAGTGAAAAGTGTGTAAATTCTAAAGTTAAAAACATAACTACCATATTGCCCCAAAACACTCCTGAAATTAACTTGAAAATTCAAAAATCTGATAACAAGTCAGGTTTTGCATGATGCAATAAAAAGAAAGTGTTGAGTAGAGCATTACCCCTGTCTCCCTTCCTCTTCCACCTCCACTTCCACGTCCCCTGTATCCATATCCATGTTGAGTATGCATAGGAGCTCCCCCAGGCTTAAGAAAGCATGAACAAATATGTCAAGAGCATTTTCCCAGATAAAAAACAAAATGATAATATGCTCAACTATTTTGGTTGCCGCTATTACTGAAACTAAAAACAGAAACCCAATAAAATCTGTGATATCATTTAAGTAATTAACGAGAGAGAAAGAGAAAAGTACCCTGTGATTAGGTCGTGACATTACTGGCAGTGGCAGTATTGGTGGCTGAGTTTCAGCAGAAACTGGCACAGATGTCTCTGGAGGTAATGTTGATGACACGGGAACCACCTCAACATCCTTATGAGGAGTTTGAGAAGGCTGAGATGAAGATACTACAGTTGGTCCAGACTGCAACAGTTGACCTGGTGTTACCAGAGGTGGGGCTGGTGCTTCCATATGGATAGAATTTGATGATCCAACAAGGGCAGGAGTTAGTGGGGATGCATTTTGATATAGCATGCTTGGACCTGAAATTGCATTAGATCTGTTGACTGGTGGTACTACAGCACCTATATCGGGAGCACCATTAGTAAAAGGAGTCAATGATGGTAGGTTAGTGGTGACTGGGACTGCTGGAAGCGAAACAGCAGCAATATTGTTTGGAACTGATACTGTCAAAGCTTCAGGTGCAAGAGTAGCAGAAGGAGCTGGTAGCAAAGTTGATGGCATATTAGATGGAAGTATAGAAGTGGCAGTTACACTAGCAGAAGTAGCATTCAATGGGGGCAAAGTTGATGGGAGATTAGATGGAGATATAGAAGTGGCTGTTACACTGGCAGAACTCGTACCCAATGGGAGCAAAGCTGATGGGAGTTCTGGCAAATTTGAAGGTGCACCTGGCAAAGAAGGACTATAATTGGGAAACTGCATTGGCTGTTGCATAGATGAAGGCATCGATAACCCAGGTGGTGGTCGAAGCAAAGATTGCTGTTGTAACTGAGGTAGCCCATTTGGAGCACCATAATATCCCTGCCAATACATTGGTGGCATAGCAAGCCCACCACCATTTGAATTTGGGGCATTTGGAGAAGCTCCCCATGATCCTATGTTCCCTCCAGGTTGATATAAAGGTAAGGTTCCTTGATAATTTGATCCATGGAGTCCTAGCTGTGTGTTTTGAGAACTAAAATCTGTCAAAGATCCAGTTACAGGAGGTAAATTTGTAGATGTGGTGGTGACTGGGCGAGGATACTGAGACTGCAAGGCAATTTCACATGTTAGTATGTGATTTTAGTTCAACGCATTTTGTATTCAAAAAGCTGCTCATCAACCTGAATAATAGCTGGATCAGCATTTATTGGTGGTGTAGGCTGGACAGGTGGAGAAGATTTAACTTGCAAATCCTGCAAAAAGAATTAACAGATGTTTCAACCAATCTGGTTCATATAAATTATTCAATGTCCTCATGCAATAACATATAGCAGGTGTTGTGTAATAACAACATCAGAATATCCGATAAAATGGCATAAGAAAATCTGAATAAGCTTCTTCCCTAGTTCACTTCAATGTAAGGATACATGATTTGCTGGCAAATACCAGAAATAAACCTCTACAAGTCATCCCATTATTCCAATTACCCATTATTGGGGATGAAGATAAATGCCACAATATTTGCATCAATTACCCATTATTCCAATTATCAAGTCGTCCCAGAGAAAAAAAAAATATCACATAATCACATGCAGTTATTTCCAAAGCAAATTAACACAACAGGCAACACTTCATTAGCTATTCAATAAGGTGCTCGAATTTGATCTATATATGATACCTTGATGTCAGTCCCACGGAATAATATATACTCGTACACCTTGTCACTTGGAGGGATCTGTGGACCATCTTTCTTTCTTCCTTCAGTTCCAAAAGATCGCACTGCACCACAGACAAGCCCGAAGACAAAGTATCAGTTCACCAAAGCTGCTTTTGACAGTGAATAACATATGAAGAAACGTTTGCCATTGAGTAATTAAGTAAACACCAAAGACCTAACAGTAATAATAGAATTCAATGTTGAAACATGACTTGAAAAGGAAATTCAATTTCATGCATTCAAATTCATGACATCAACTACCATGGCCTTCATGTTCTTCATAACCCGTATAACACATTCTAATCAGAAAAACGAACTACTCTCTACTGTTGCCTTTACAATATGATGGGACTTTTCTTACTGACACATAACTATAGACTCACAAGTCACAAGTCACAATCATAATATTAAGTGGGGCGCCAAAGGGAAACCCAAACCAAATGTCCATAAGCCAATTCGTCCTCCACTGAGAACGAGAATCACAGGTAATAAAGAAAGCAACGCAACTTAGAAAATCTAAAGCCCGGACGGATTATCACAAAGCATTCAAATCACTGAAAAAACACTACAATACATTACAGAAAACACAACTTTCAATTTTAAAGAAGCGAAGCCCAAACAAAACAGCAATTTGGAGCAATTGCCTACCTCCAGAACAAATAATCATTGTACCCAGAAGCTTCACTAACCCTGTTCCCATTAATAGTCAGATAAGAAAAACTGTACAATCACACAATAAACAAATAAAAATTCCACGCAACAGCAAGAGAAGCATAACAATTCATAAACCTAAAACCTAGAAAAGCCACCACAAAGCTTCCAAACCAACTAAAAGCAGAATGACAAGAAGCATATACCAAACGAAGCTTTCAGATTCAAACTCATGCTCAATCCACACAAGAAAACGACACCCCTACTTCCAAAACCAATAAAATAAATAAATAAAAATCCAACTCTTCATTGGAACACCCCAAAACAACATAAAACTCATGAATTTCAAAATTATATTCTTTTACCATCATTATCAAGGATCTGAGACACAGAAAACCAAATTCAGCAGAAAATTGAAAGGGTTTTGAGAAGAAGTACCGTTTCTGAGGCCAATACTGGACTCATCGGTGTTGATGTTGTAGAGAACACCTTCGTATCTGATCTCGCTCTTGGAGGTCAAGCTGATCAAGCAGCCAATGTAGGAATCTGCGGCAGAACTCGAGCGAGAAGAGGTAGTGTCGGAAGCCATAGCCTTGGCCTGCGAGGGAGAACAAAAACCATAAACTGAGGTGTGCTGGGTCTGTGACCGAAGAATGAATTAGGGTTCAATCGGTTTTCGCTGGGTTAGTGGAAAATAGTATATTTGGGGGAATAGGAAGAGAAAGCATTACAAAAGAAATTAAATTAAATTAAAGGGTGATTAAGGATGGAAATAGGTTGTCCAAAATCCAAACCCTTAAACAGAGCGTGATTTCGCTCCAGATTAGTCTTTAATTTTTGAGATTAAAAAATTTTATAAAAAAAAAAATTAAATTTATTTGTAAATTACTATATATTTTAAGAATATATGTTAAGAATAAGACTAGACATGCTGATACGTGATGGTATTTAGGTGTGTCCAAGTGTGTCTGGAGAAGAATTTTTTACTTTTTATTAAGATGCGCGGGAGTGGCGTAAGAATGATGCCTCTAGCACAAACAAGCCCACGCGGACGCATTGCTCACGCGACCGCGTCATTCATGATTTTTGCCACTTCACGCGACCACATCACCCACGCGATCGCGTGACCTGCAAATTCGGCGTAACAGAGCGTTTTGGGCAGAGAGTTGTGCCAGCTTGGGGCAAGAAGTGTGCTAAACGCACAAATTTGGTCACGCGGACGCGTGATTAACGCGTTCGCGTCAGTTACACATATGGCCATCCACGCGGACGCATGCCTGACGCTAACGCGTCATTATGAAGAATGCGCGACGCACGCGATCGCGTCATTGACGCGAACGCGTCGCTTGCGCCGCCCAGTTTTCTTTCTCTCTCTCCCCCAATCCTAATTCTCTCTTATTCTCTTATCCTTTTATTTTTTTCTTTCATTTTAAGATTTGTCTCTTCTATTTTCAGTTCTTCTTTACTTGAGGACAAGCAAACTTTTAAGTTTGGTGTTGACACTTCGCTTATAGGTTTTCTATCTATTCTTATGGCACCAAAGGGAAGCAAATCATCTTCACGGAGGAACACAACCTGAAGAATAAAACGACCACTAGGATAATTAAGGTGGTTGACTTCCTTTCATTTTTATTCCTTCCCTCTTTTCTATATTATGTTCCAGTTTCCTGTTATTTTTCTTTGTTTGTTGCATGATCCTTTATTAGTTAGAATCCTAGGACTAGTTTAGTTTTCATTTAATTGCTTTAATGCTGAAAAAAGATGTTTCATGTACCACTCACTGAATTTGAATCTAAAAATAAAAGAAAAAGAAGTGATGTATTGCATGAGAAATTGAGTTAATTTTAAAAATAGTCGGATTTACTTAAATGTGGTGGTATTTTCTGTGATTCTGAAAGCATGACATGAACAGTGCATAATTTTTGATAGTAAAGTTTATGAATGTTAAAATTGTTGGCTCTTGAAAGAATGATGACAACGAGAAATGTTATTGATAATCTGAAAAATCATAAAATTTATTCTTGAAGCAAGAAAAAGCAGTGAAAAACACAAAGCTTGCGAAAAAATAATAAGAAAAAAATAAAATAAAAAAAAAGCAAGCAGAAAAAGCCAATAACCCTTTAAACTAAAAGGCAAAGGATAAAAAGGATCCAAGGCTTTGAGCATTAATGGATAGGAGGGTCCAAAGAAATAAAATCCTGGCCTAAGCGGCTAAATCAAGCTGTCCCTAACCATGTGCTTGTGGCGTGAAGGTGTCAAGTGAAAAACTTGAGACTGAGCGGTTAAAGTCGTGATCCAAAGCAAAAAGAGTGTGCTTAAGAACTCTGGGCACCTCTAACTGGGGACTCTAGCAAAGCTGAGTCACAATCTGAAAAGGTTCACCCAGTTATGTGTCTGTGGCATTTATGTATCCGGTGGTAATACTAGAAAACAAAATGCTTAGGGTCACGGCCAAGACTCATAAAGTAGCTGTGTTCAAGAATCAACATACTGAACTAGGAGAATCAATAACACTATCTGAATTCTGAGTTCCTATGGATGCCAATCATTTTGAACTTCAAAGGATAAAGTGAGATGCCAAAACTATTCAGGATTGCAGTTGTAAACCCCACTATAAGAAGAGACATGAGCTTAATCGAACTCTCATTCTCATACAAATTCACATCCTAAGCTTATATTAGTTTTTGGTTGCTTGAGGACAAGCAACAGTTTAAGTTTGGTGTTGTGATGCGTGAGCATCTTCGTATCTTTTCCTAGTGAATTTGCATCTAATTTATTGAGTTTTATTAAGAATTAATTATATTTTAACCACTATAGATGCTATTTTGAGTTTTGTGCAATTTTATTTAATTTAGGTAGCATTCGGATGGATTTGATGAAGTTTCTGCAGAGAAAGAGAAGAAGCCAAGGAGATGACCAGCGAATGCCGACGCAGACGCATGGCTCACGCGACCGCGCGGAATGGAGGAAATCGCAATGACGCGATCGCGTGCCTGACGCGAACGCGTGGACTGGAATTTGCACAAATGATGCGAACGCGTGGACGACGCGGACGCGTCACATGCGCCACATGCAGAAAACGCAGAAAAACGCTGGGGGCGATTTATGGGCTGTTTTAACTCAATTTTCAACCCAGAAAACACATATTAGAAGCTGCAGAATGGACAGAACAAGTGGTCCCCACCCATCAACTGAAGATCTGTTAATTAATTCAAATTTAAATTCAAATCTTAAATTAGGAAAAGATATCATTTTAATTTTTAGTTTTAGATATTAGATTTTAAATTTATTAGGATTAGTTATAAAAGGAGGAAGCTTTCCTTCCTTTGTAGAGGCCCTCGGGGAGATTCCACCTCATCCCATCAGGGGAACATAACTGACAATCCTAATTTTCTCTCTTTTCTATGAGCAACTAAACCTCCACTGTTAAGGTTAGGAGCTCTGTCTATTTCTATGGATTAATTTTATTGCTTTTTCTATTTTAATTTATGTATGGATTTATATTTAAGAATTGTTTTCGCTCTTTTTGGGTGGAACGGAAGTATGACCCTCTTTCTATTTGAGTTCTTGTAAAACTTGGAAAAGCTCTTTACTTGAACAACAGCTTGAAAACAATTTCTCCTAAATTTTAATTATTTGGATTTAACGGGATACGTGACATATAATCCTTTTATTTTTGGGTAATTAGAGTTTTTGTGACATATAAACTAGAAATTGATTATCACCCTCTAATTGGAATTAATTGATCAAGAAATTGGCTGTTGATGAATTTCTCCTAAACTAGATATGCGTGTCAGACGAGTGTCGGTGAATATCATGTCCGAAATGTGTCAGGCACGCAAATATAGCAACTTAGCGAAGTGTCCATGCTTCATAGGTAAATTAAAAATTTGTTTATAAATTAATTTAATTAGCCTGTTTAATCCCACTAAAATATACATGAATATATAAATAATTTTTTAATAATTAAAAGTTATTAAATTTTATAAATTAAATTAGATTGAACTTAATTTTAAATAATTTTCTAGATTATAAGAAAAAATATTTTTTATAAAAAATTTCATTAAGAAAAGATTTTTTTGAAAAAAGATTTTCTTTAATGTATATATCATATGGTTTTAAATTATAAATATTATTATAAAGTTAAAAATTTTATAAATTTTATATGTTTTTTTAAAATAGTATTTTATGTTGC
>NC_029788.2:70083755-70090913 GCF_000816755.2 Arachis ipaensis
TAATTTTATTTTTATTTTATTTAAATATTAATTTATATTGTTCGGGTGTTTAAAATTGGACTCATTTCACCTAAGCTACAAATCTAATATGATATCCATAATAATTTCTCATTTCTGATTGATAAGTATATCGAATCTTATCCGATCATATTTGCAATTAAACAGAATTGGATATAAATATATATATATACTGAAGGGTAATAAAAAGTATTTAAAAAAACTGTTTTGTAAAGAGTTCTATTATCCATTTTAAACCACTCTTTTTCTAAGGTCATTATTTTTATGGGTACAAATTTTGCATGATAAGAATGTTTTTCAGATAATAGTTTAGTTTTGAATAGATCAAATGGTTGTAATAATGTATAGCTGTTAATCATAAAAGCTTCATGTAAACTCTTACTTGATGCAGATGATTTTTCGCTCTTAACAACCTGTGACATTGTCAGAGGTTTAATAGTTAATTGTTTAGCTTGTATTGAAGTTGCTGGTTGGTCAACCAAAATCTTTACTACTTACATGTTTTTTGCTCATTTCTACCTTGTAAAAATTCTCTTATTAGAAAATGAGGCAATACATTTGATTCACCTTTAATATGTTTAATAATAAAATCAAAGCATGATAATATAGCTTATCATCTAGCAAATATTTGTTTAGAAACTAAATTTTTAACACTATTTTTTAATACGCTAGGAGCAGTTTTACAATCAGTTCAGATTAAGAAGGTATTATTGAACATGTCTTCTTGAAAGCGTGAAACACATAAGACAATGGCTAATATTTCTTTTTTAATAGTGGCATAATTTTTTTGGGTTGAATTCCATATACCAGAATGATATTTAACTATTTGCTCTTTTGATGAGTTTGGAAGAACTTGTTTAAGTAATCCTCTGTACCCTAGTTCTGAGGCGTCCATCTCGACAATTAGACTTGCCTTAAGGTCTGGTATACTCAAACAAGGGATTTCTTTAACTAGAGTTTTAATCTTTTGAACTATTTTAGACATGTCTGCTGTCTAAGGAGGAGGCTGCATTGTTTTCTTAATCTTTTATATAAAAGTTCACATAAAGTTCTTATTCCTAATAAAAATTTGGCTACGTAATTAAGACATCCTAAAATTTTTGTAGTTATTTTTTGTCAATAATTTCATCCGAAAATTTTCCTACAAATTCAATAGATCTTTTAATTAGAGTAATCGTTTCTTGGAAAATTTCAAACCCTAAAAACCTTACTCTTGTTATAAATATTTTCATTTTCCTTTCAGACAAGATAAGACCATTTTCTTTTATAATAATGAATTTTTCTAGGTGGTGAATATTTTGCTTTATTCCTTTAGAGTATACAAGTACATCGTCTAAATAAACTATGGTAAAATCTACATATGAATAAAAAATAGTATTCATAATTTCTTGAAATTCACTTGGTGCATTTTTTAATCATTGGGGCATTATATTCCATTCATAATGTCCAAAGTATAACAGCCTAATATTTAAATCCTTATACTCGAGTCATAAGTCAATGATAATAAGGTGGTACGACCCTTAAAATGGATTATAATACATACATATATATAATTGAAGGAAGTTATTAAACGAGAAGTCTGAAAAGGAGTATAATAAAATCACGAACCGAAAACGCTCACGTGTCGATAAAAACGAAAAGTAAAGTGCGTTCGGAAAGCAATAAGCAATAAAACAGAGTCTAATGATCTTGGCCATTTCTCAGATGAACCACAACTCACTGCTAAGCACCTGTGCCTATAGCTGAAAAACAAAGAATATATATGGAATGAGAATCCCCAACCTATGGGCTCCCAATACGGTAAAAGTGCCAAATAAATACAATGCACTATAATAATAACTCACTAAGCATCTTAATCTTCCTTTAATCAATTATTCACCTTAGGTTTTCACTAATCCATGAATTAAGCAACTGTCATACGGATACTAAATCTAATTATATTTCTCATCTTTCCAACTTTTCAAACTTTCCATCTTCCAATTTAGAATAGATCCATAACCAGAACCAGCACCAGTACCAGCACCAACTAATTCGACTTAGTGATTCTATATCAATACCTCATATCTTCACATGGAGTAAGTGAAATCACTTCATTGCGCCTACCCAAGGAATTCAATTTATCTCATTCAATATTCGTCATTGTTAATTAATCATTCCATCATTTCATTTCCAACAAGGAAAGCCCCAACGTCAACCGACACCAGCATGACGGATCTCTCAGTTGTACAAATACAAGCAATGTAAAGAAGTAATACACAAGGCAAGTAATACAAGTAGTATTTAGTCGTATAACATAGTCCATTAGGCAAACTGATACAATTAGGCACACCCAAATAAATCAAACATATACAAAGGATATATGCCTGTCCTATGACCAATGATATCATCTGTCCGTTATATAGCCAAACTCGACACAACTGGTAGCTAACCCGGATATCGTGTCTCAACACGAAGGGAATCCTCAACATTCCAGGAGAAAATCCTCAACCTCCCACTCAGAGCGAGACTGTGATGTGACAATAGAGAATCCTCACCTAACTCAATCATACCACAACCAGGAATCAAATTGAAGGGAATCCGTAACCTTCTCCATTTAATCTTCGGATGTAGCAAGAGAGGAATTCTTAAATCCCGCTTGCCCACCGTAACAAGAGAGGGAATCCTCAATCTCATATTGTCTATTACAGCAAGAGAGTGAATCCTCTATCTCACCTTGCCTATCAATGAGTGGGGATCCAATCACTGTCCTCACCATTTAAAACTCATTTCAATTCAATACAAGCAAACATACCCAGAATCCGAATTAATCATTACAGAATTAAATCGAAGGAAATCCTCGACCTTTTATTTCACATAAAGTTCTTATTCCTGATAAAAATTTGGCTACGTAATTAAGACATCCTAAAAAGTTTTGTAGTTATTTTTTGTCAATAATTTCATCCGAAAATTTTTCTACAAATTCATAGATCTTTTAATTAGAGTAATCGTTTCTTGGAAAATTTCATACCCTAAAAACCTTACTCTTGTTATAAATATTTTCATTTTCCTTTCAGACAAGACAAGACCATTTTCTTTTATAATATTCATGAATTTTTCTAGGTGGTGAATATGTTGGTTTATTCCCTTAGAGTATACAAGTACATCGTCTAAATAAACTATGGTAAAATCTACATATGAATAAAAAATAGTATTCATAATTTCTTGAGATTCACTTGGTGCATTTTTTTAATTATTGGGGCACTACATTCCATTCATAATGCCCAAAGTATAACACCCTAATATTTAAATCCTTATACTCGAGTCATAAGTCAATGATAATAAGGTGGTACGACCCTTAAGGTGGATTATAATACATTCATATATATATATAATTGAAGGGAGTTATTAAACGAGAAGTCTGAAAAGGAGTATAATAAAATCACGAACCGAAAACGCTCACGTGTCGATAAAAACGAAAAGTAAAGTGCGTTCGGAAAGCAATAAGCAATAAAACATTAAGGTAGAATAAGATAAAGATAGGATATATATATATATATATATATAAACAGAGTCTAATGATCTTGGCCATCTCTCAGATGAACCACAACTCACTGCTGAGCACCTGGGCCTATATCTGAAAAACAGAAAATATATACGGAATGAGAATTCCCAACCCATGAGCTCCCAGTACGGTAAAAGTGCCAAATAAATACAATACACTATAATAAGAACTCACTGAGCATCTTAATCTTCCTTTCATCAATTATTCACCCTAGGTTTTCACTAATCCAAGAATTAGGCAACTGTCTTAGGGATACTAAGTCTAATTATATTTCTCATCTTTCCAACTTTTCAAACTTTTCATCTTCCAATTTAGAACAGATCCATAACCAGAACCAGCACCAGCACCAGCACCAACTAATTCGACTTAGTGATTCTATATAAATACCTCATATCTTCACTTGGAGCAAGTGAAATCACTTCATTGTGCCTACCCAAGGAATTCAATTTATCTGATTCAATATTCATCATTGTTAATTAATCATTCCATCATTTCATTTCCAACAAGGAAAGCCCCAACATCAACCGACACCAGCATGACGGATCTCTCAGTTGTACAAATACAAGCAATGCAAAGAAGTAATACACAAGTAAGGCAAGCAATACCTGTAGTATTTAGTCATAGAACATAGTCCATTAGGCAAATTGATACAATTAGGCACACCCAAATAAATCAAACATATACAAATGATATATGCCTGTCCTATGGCCAATGATATCATCTGTCCGTTATATAGCCAAACTCGACACATCTGGTAGCTAACCCGGATATCGTGTCTCAACACGAAGGGAATCCTCAACCTTCCAGGAGAAAATCCTCAACCTCCCACTCAGAGCGAGACTGTGATGTGACAATAGAGAATCCTCACCTAACTCAATCATACCATAGCCAGGAATCAAATTGAAGGGAATCTGTAACCTTCTCCATTCAATCTTCGGATGTAGCAAGAGAGGAAATCTTAAATCCCGCTTGCCCACCATAACAAGAGAGAGAATCCTCTATCTCACCTTGCCTATCAATGAGCGGGGATCCAATCACTGTCCTCACCATTTAAAACTCATTTCAATTCAATACAAGCAAACATACCCAGAATCCAAATTAATCATTACAGAATTAAATCGAAGGGAATCCTCGACCTTTTATTTCACATAAAGTTCTTATTCCTGATAAAAATTTGGCTACGTAATTAAGACATCCTAAAAAGTTTTGTAGTTATTTTTTGTCAATAATTTCATCCGAAAATTTTTCTACAAATTCAATAGATCTTTTAATTAGAGTAATCGTTTCTTGAAAAATTTCATACCCTAAAAACCTTACTCTTGTTATAAATATTTTCATTTTCTTTTCAGACAAGACAAGACCATTTTCTTTTATAATATTAATGAATTTTTCTAGGTGGTGAATATGTTGGTTTATTCCCTTAGAGTATACAAGTACATCGTCTAAATAAACTATGGTAAAATCTACATATGAATAAAAAATAGTATTCATAATTTCTTGAGATTCACTTGGTGCATTTTTTAATTATTGGGGCATTACATTCCATTCATAATGTCCAAAGTATAACACCCTAATATTTAAATCCTTATACTCGAGTCATAAGTCAATGATAATAAGGTGGTACGACCCTCAAGGTGGATTATAATACATTCATATATATATAATTGAAGGGAGTTATTAAACGAGAAGTCTGAAAAGGAGTATAATAAAATCACGAACCGAAAACGCTCACGTGTCGATAAAAACAAAAAGTAAAGTGCATTCGGAAAGCAATAAGCAATAAAACATTAAGGTAGAATAAGATAAAGATAGGATATATATATATATAAACAGAGTCTAATGATCTTGGCCATCTCTCAGATGAACCACAACTCACTGCTGAGCACCTGGGCCTATATCTGAAAAACAGAAAATATATACGGAATGAGAATCCCCAACCCATGGGCTCCCAGTACGGTAAAAGTGCCAAATAAATACAATGCACTATAATAAGAACTCACTGAGCATCTTAATCTTCCTTTCATCAATTATTCACCCTAAGTTTTCACTAATCCAGGAATTAGGCAACTGTCTTAGGGATACTAAGTCTAATTATATTTCTCATCTTTCCAACTTTTCAAACTTTTCATCTTCCAATTAAGAACAGATCCATAACCAGAACCAGCACCAACACTAGCACCAACTAATTCGACTTAGTGATTCTATATAAATACCTCATATCTTCACTTGGAGCAAGTGAAATCACTTCATTGCGCCTTCCCAAGGAATTCAATTTATCTCATTCAATATTCATCATTGTTAATTAATCATTCCATCATTTCATTTCCAACAAGGAAAGCCCCAACGTCAACCGACACCAGCATGACGGATCTCTCAGTTGTACAAATACAAGCAATGCAAAGAAGTAATACACAAGTAAGGCAAGCAATACCAGTAGTATTTAGTCATATAACATAGTCCATTAGGCAAATTGATACAATTAGGCACACCCAAATAAATCAAACATATACAAATGATATATGCCTGTCCTATGGCCAATGATATCATCTGCCCATTATATAGCCAAACCCGACACATCTGGTAGCTAACCCGGATATCGTGTCTCAACACGAAGGGAATCCTCAACCTTTTAGGAGAAAATTCTCAACCTCCCACTCAGAGATAGACTGTGATGTGACATTAGAGATTCCTCACCTAACTCAATCATACCACAGCTAGGAATCAAATTGAAGGGAATCCGTAACCTTCTCCATTCAATCTTCGGATGTAGCAAGAGAGGAAATCTTAAATCCCACTTGCCCACCGTAACAAGAGAGGGAATCCTCAATCTCATCTTGTCCATTACAGAAAGAGAGAGAATCCTTTATCTCAGCTTGCCTATCAATGAGCGGGGATCTAACCACTGTCCTCACCATTTAAAACACATTTCAATTCAACACAAGCAAACATACCCACAATCCGAATTAATCATTACAAAATTAAATCAAAGGGAATCCTCGACCTTTTATTTCACATAAAGTTCTTATTCCTGATAAAAAATTGGCTACATAATTAAGACATCCTAAAAATTTTTGTAGTTATTTTTTGTCAATAATTTCATCCGAAAATTTTCCTACAAATTCAATAGATCTTTTAATTAGAGTAATCGTTTCTTGGAAAATTTCATACCCTAAAAACCTTACTCTTGTTATAAATATTTTCATTTTCCTTTCAGACAAGACAAGACCATTTTCTTTTATAATATTAATGAATTTTTCTAGGTGGTGAATATGTTGGTTTATTCCCTTAGAGTATACAAGTACATCGTCTAAATAAACTATGGTAAAATCTACATATGAATAAAAAATAGTATTCATAATTTCTTGAAATTCACTTGGTGCATTTTTTAATCATTGGGGCATTACATTCCATTCATAATGCCCAAAGTGTAACACCCTAATATTTAAATCCTTATGCTCGAGTCATAAGTCAATGATAATAAGGTGGTACGACCCTCAAGGTGGATTATAATACATACATATATATAATTGGAGGGAGTTATTAAACGAGAAGTCTGAATAGGAGAATAATAAAATCACGAACCGAAATGCTCACGTGTC
>NC_029788.2:70091002-70125720 GCF_000816755.2 Arachis ipaensis
TCTTGACCATGTCTCAGATGAACCACAACTCACTGCTGAGCACTTGGTCCTATATCTGAAAAACAGAGAATATATACAGAATGAGAATTCCAACCCATGGGCTCCCAGTACGGTAAAAGTGCCAAATAAATACAATGCACTATAATAAGAACTCACTAAGCATCTTAATCTTCCTTTCATCAATTATTCTCCCTAGGTTTTCACTAATCCATGAATTAGGCAACTGTCCTAGGGATACTAAGTCTAATTATATTTCTCATCTTTCCAACTTTTCAAACTTTCCATCTTCCAATTTAGAACATATCCATAACTAGAACCAGCACCAGCACCAGCACCAACTAATTCGACTTAGTGATTCTATATCAATACCTCATATCTTCACCTGGAGCAAGTGAAATCACTTTATTGCGCCTACCCAAGGAATTCAATTTATCTCATTCAATATTCATCATTGTTAATTAATCATTCCATCATTTCATTTCCAACAAGGAAAGACCCCAACGTCAACCGACACCAGCATGACGGATCTCTCAGTTGTACAAATACAAGCAATGCAAAGAAGTAATACACAAGTAAGGCAAGTAATACAAGTAGTATTTAGTCATATAACATAGTCCATTAGGCAAAATGATACAATTAGGCACACCCAAATAAATCAAACATATACAAATGATATATGCATGTCCTATGGCCAATGATATCATCTATCCGTTATATAGCCAAACCCGACACATTTGGTAGCTAACCCAGATATCGTATCTCAACACGAAGGGAATCCTCAAGAATCTGCAATTGAGTTGATAGTTCTCTCTCCCATATCGTGCAAACGAGCTAACTCTGTTTCCGATACCAAGTCTATTCAAGTTCACTCTTAGATTTCTCTAGGTCTTTCTCAAGAGCAATTCCAATATCAAGTTCACTGATAAACCACTATTTTATAGTTTATAATGTGCTTAATTGTGTGGTTTTTTCATGCTCTTCACCCACTTATTCATATGATTAGCATGCATTTATATTTCCTTCCTAAAATTATTACATGATTGAAAACTTGCTTCCTAGAGACTTTTAATTACGTATTTTAATTCTCCTTTATTCCATTCGATGCCGTGATCTGTGTGTCAAGTGTTTCAGGCTTTATAGGGCATGAATGAGTTGGAGATTAGAAAGGAAGCTTGCAAAAATGGAAGTAACACAAGAAATTAAGGAGATGACCAGCGAGAAGTGACGCGGCCGCATGGCTCGCGCGACTGCGCGAAAGAGAGGAAATCGCAGTGACGCGGACGCATGGCTCACGCGACCGCACAGATTGGAATAACACAAGTGACGCGGAGGCATGGACGATGCGCTCGCGTGGCAAAGCAAAACGGCGAATGACGCGTCCGCATGAATGACGCGATCGCGTGATGTGTGTGATCTGCATAATCTGCAGAATTCGCTGGGGGCGATTTTGGGCTCTGTTTTGACCCCGTTTTTGGCCCAGAAAAGCATACTAGAGCCAGAGAACATGCAGAAACCAAAGACAACATTCATTCTACACAATTTTAGTTTTTAGATCTAGTTTTACTCCTCCTCTAGGTTTTCTCTCTACACATTCATAGTTCCTAGGATTTTTATTTCTATTGCTTTTTACATTGGGATATTGAGAAGAGTTATTACCTCATCAAGACTTCGTCATTCTAGTTCGTTTTCTTTACTTGGCTTTACTCTTCCATGTCCTTTAATTTACTCAATTTTACTATTGGATTATTTTAGAATTTATTAATACAAGAATTACTTTTAATTTTAATTGATTCCTTTGAGTTTTATTTATCATGTCTTTCTTTAATTCCCTTTCCTATGTTATGAGTTCTATATTCACAATGAGCGAGTAGTTCCCTAACTTGATGGGGAGTTGATTGAAAGGAACCCTTGGGTTGGAATACTCAAAAGAGAAATTGTAATTGGGTTTATTGTTGGATTGCCCTCTAGTCACTGACACTAATCCTTTTCAATTGAGCATATTGGAACTTGTGAATAGAAATAGCATTCCAACTTGTTTGACTTTCCCTTACCTAGTAAGGGATAACTAACAGAACAACCTTCAATTATCAATTAATCTTGAGAGTACTTCAACAAGAATAGGGCTTCTAACTAATCTACTCCCAGTCAAGGCTTTTATTCAAATTATTTAATTTCTCTAATTTAAATTCCTATTTATTCAACTCAAACCCTTTTTAAAAATATCTGATTAATAAACTAGCACACCTTTCTGCAACTCGTTGGGAGACGACCTGTGATTCATACTCCCAGTATTTTAATCTTAATTTTTGTGACAACCTTCTAAATTGATAAGCGGAATTCTGGATGGTTGAGAACTATACTTGCAACGCATATCTTATAACAATTCTTGACTCGCCAATTTCCGCCACGTCAATTTTTGGCGCCGTTGCCGGGGAGTTGCAATAGAGTGCTAAGTTATTGATTGGAATTTATTTATTTGCATTTTATTTTATTTTTATAATATGAGCTGCTTGTTTCTTGCATTAGATGACGCGTTCACTTCCTGATCTAAGCTTGCCAGTATTTGATCCTGAGATTGAAAGAACTATTTCATGAATAAGGCAAGCTCGGCATCGGTTAGTCCTCTGTGAGGGCGGATCTGAAACGTCACTTGAGAAAGAAACCAGCCCTCATTCTACTGATTCGGTTGATTTACGTGAAGATGACATGGCAGCACCTAGGAGAGTTACTATCCAGGAGGCTGGAGCCCCTAATTTTACAATGCAACCGTTTCAAGTGCATCACCCAGAGGTGGCTACAGACTTTAAAATAAAGACTACACTGCTCAATTTGATGCCCAAGTTTCATGGCTTACCTGCTCAAGAGCCTATCAAGCACCTGAGAGATTTCCAAGCAGCCTGTTCTACTGTCAGGCGTGATGGTGCAGATGAAACTTCAATTTTGTTGAAAGCTTTCCCGTTTTCTCTTGAGGGAAAGGTGAGATAGTGGTACTACACTCAACCCGCAGCAACTGTATCCAACTGGGATACACTTAGAAGAGAATTTTTGGAAAAATTCTTTCCAGCTAAAGTTACTGATAAACTGAGGAAAGATATTTCCATGATTGTTCAGGATGAATCCGAGACTCTCTATGAATACTGGGAGCACTTCAATAATCTTCTGGAAGCATGCCCCCACCATATGATTGACAAGATAGTGTTACTCGGTTACGTCACACAGGGCATGAGGCCCCAAGATAAGACCACATTAGAGAGTGCTAGCAATGGGTCTATGAAAAAGTACAAGACCACTGATAAGGCATGGCAATTGATCAGCGACTTAGCTGAATCTACTCGAAATCATAGGCAGAAACAAATCCGTTCAAAAGCCGTTGCAGAAGTATCCTCTAGCAGAGAGACTGCTGCTCTAACTCAGAGTATCTGTGAAATGACCAACTTGCTGAAGCAGATGCAATTGAACCAACAACAAGTTCAGCAAGCCCAACTGCCTCCACCACAGCAAAGCCAACAGTTAGTCCTCCAGAGAGTTTACGGAATCTGTACTGATTATAGCCCTTATACTGATGAATGTCCGCAGCTCCAGCAGGAAGACAACACCGTAGCAGCCACTCATAATTTCTATGACCGCCCCAATCAAGGGTACAATCAAGGTGGCAGTTACAACCACGGATGGCAGGACAATTCTAACCAAAATTGGAGGGACAACAACAACAACAGAGGAGGCAGAGACAATCAGGGAAATTAGAGGTGGCACAATAACAACAACAGGCAGCAGAACCAGAACCAGCCTTACAAAGCACCTCACCTGAGGCAATCCCAAGGACCACAGAATACCCAACAGCAGACCTCTCAATTTACTTATCCTTCTTCATCTTCTAATGACGACTTACTACAATATATTGATCAGAGACAACAGACCATGGAAAATAACCTTTATGCTACACTAAATGGTCTGAACTCTACTTTGGAAGCTCTTGTCTCACAGATTGGATCAATGAATAACTCCAATAACCAGCCTTTGAGCTCCAGTGGAATCCCCTCTCAACCATTACCCAATCCAAAGGGTGGCCTTAATGCCATCATTCTAAGGTCCGGAACCATACTGCAGGAGAGGAATCAGGAGGAGCCAAGCCCACCAGAACACACCTCAGCTGAAGAGGTGGTGGAAATAGAAGATGTTGAAGAGGAAGAGGACATACAGGACATAGATGAAAAAGAAGAAGTTCAACCACAGGAGGAAGCACCACAGGGCACAGACACTGCAGAAGACACCACTCCCATTCCATTTCCACAACTTGCAAGGAAGCCCAGGAAGCAGCTGGAACCTGACCCCAAAATGGTAGAAATATTCAAAAAGGTTGAGGTAACTGTTCCTCTTTTTGATGTTATTCAACAGGTACCTAAATATGCAAAGTTTCTAAAAGATTTATGTATACATAAAGACAAAATTAATGAATTAGAAACTATTCCTTTAGGAAGTTCCATATCTGCTTTAATGGGAGGTTTACCTGAAAAGTGTAGTGACCCAGGTCCATGTATGGTTAATTGTACTATTGGTGGTGTAGTATTTTCTGACTGCATGTGTGATTTAGGAGCATGTGTGAGTATAATGCCTTTGTCTATATATGATATTTTGAGGCTCCCTCCCTTAAAAAGGTCGGCAGCTCGTTTTGTGTTAGCAGATAAAAGCATTATTACAGTGGCTGGAGTTGCTGAAGATGTATTAGTGGGCATTAAGGGGCTCACATTTCCCATTGATTTTTATATCCTGGGGATGCCCCAAAATGATTCAGAGAAGCTCATAATTCATAATTTTAGTTTTAGATGTAGTTTTTAGAGAGAGAGGTTCTCTCCTCTCTCTTAAAATTTAGGATTTTAGGATTCCTTTTAATTTTATTACTTCAAATACCAGGTCCAATATTTTCCTTTAATTAATGTCTCACTTCTATTTTTAATTATTCCAATTCTCTTACTTGTTAATGTTCCAATTTATCTTATGAACCTTTCCATGTTAAGATTTGAATGTTTTATTTAATATATTTTGAGGTATTTCAGTTTATGATTGTTTTATTTTATTTATGAATGCTTTTAATTTAATTTAGAATTTTCTCTTTTGGCTTTGGTTGAGTCATTGGAGACTCTTGAGTTATCAAACTCATTGTTGATTAAAAATTGAAATTCTTCAAGAATTAATTCGAGTTCCAATAACTCTACCCTTTCCCAAGGAAAGACTAGGACCTGAGGAATCAAAATTAATTCCTCCACTTAACTTACCTTCATAGTTAGAGGTTAACAAAGTGGGAGAAAAATCCAATTCTCATCACAATTGATAAGGATAACTAGGATAGGACTTCCAGTTCGTATACCTTGCCAAGAGTTTTATTATTTATTTAAATTAATTCCTTACAATTTACTCTCTTGTTATTTACTATTCTTACTTTTTATCATATACATTAAAAACTCCCAATTTACAAACTCATAACCAATAATAAGAACACCTCCCTGCAATTCCTTGAGAAGATGACCCGAGGTTTAAATACTCGATTATCAATTTTAAAGGGGTTTGTTACTTGTGACAACCAAAACGTTTGTAAGAAAGGTTGATTGCTTGGTTTAGTAACTATACTTGCAACGAGAGTTTACTATAACTTCTGAACCATCAATCTTCAGTTCTTCATTCACCTCTTTTAATCCTTCTGTAACTTCCAATTGAAATCTTAACTTAGAATTTCCGAAACCCTTCGAATCCTTAACAAATGTCGACAGAACCTCCCTTAAATCAAAGTTCACCACCCTTCACGGGTTTCCTCTATTCAACCTCAAGAAGATGTTAGAAGTTTCCAGTCAATGTTTTTCAATTCCGTCTTTCAAAATCAGTCATTATCATTTCAATATAAACCCATAGTTATCATAATCAAATATCATAATACTTATCTTTCAAACACTACAATTTGCACTTAATTATTATAAAACAAATTACACACTTATAATCATTTCCATAACAATTTCAAATTCAATCTAATTGTACAGCCATCACCAAACTCAATTACCCAAAACTAATAATTTGTATTAACCTGCTAGCCTTTCAGGTATTCAAACCTAAAGTATTTCTAATCATCCCTTACTACTTCTTAGGGCAACCATACTCTGTCAACGCTCCTACAAGTTTTCGCTCCGTCATTCTGATTTTTAGCCACCAAGAATCCAATTATTCATCCACATCATATTCTATTATCGGACCACAAAAATCTAGGCTCACTCTAAGCTTTCTCAATCTAATCCCAAATAATGCTTAAGTCCATCCTAAGACTTCAATCTCAATTTAGGACCCTAGCGCATTTCCAGTTGGAATCACAAGCTCATTAAATTCCTTAATCAAAATAATCACATTACCTAGGACCTCAACACAAATCATGGTACCTACTCAAGTTATCCACCCTTATCTACATTAGTTACAACCATGTGAAATCCTCATTCTTCAACAACCAATTCTACATATTTAACATATCATAAAATCCTCACTCTCAACATGACACCAACTTGCACAGACTTCCATCAATACACAATTCACAATATATGCACATTATCACACAATACATCATCATCGAAACCAGAACTTGCTCATGTATCCCATAAACTCATAACCATTCAATCATAAACATACTCATCATATTTTATACACAGTCTCAACAACAACCAACTAATTATAGACACAAACAATTTCATTCATCATAACTAAAATCAAAGGCCAATCAATGTCAAATCCAATCAAATTCAAGCCTAAGTACTATAGGTTGAGAAGTTGGCGTATGCACATGCAAGTCGAAACTAACTCCACTACTGCTCGTCATCACAATGGATTATTATCCTATGGCTTACCTGGGACAGTCTCACCATGACTTTCTAGCATCAAAGTCCATTTCTTAAACATCGTCAACATTCAAACATCATTCCCAAATCATATCCTAATCATTCAAAACCTATAACATCAATTTTCTAGTAATTTGTCATTCTCCAATTTCTACACAATCATTCAAATTCATAAACTTTTATTCCAATTAAAATCCAAACTATACCAATTCCACTTATAAGCCTCCTTTACTTTCAATAAATCTAAGTCATTAATTGATAATTCATTTGAAAATTATGATGATCATGCTTCAGCCTTACGTCACAAATAAATACCACATTCCAATACTATGTCAAGCAATTGGAATTTAATCATATTTACCCATCTCACGATTTCCTCAACCTTGTTGAGATCGGCCCTCTCCTTGATTTTTCCTGTATGGACAATCTCGGGAAATATGCCCTGGTTTCCCACAACGATAGCACAGTCCTAACTTAGTTTGTCATTGCTGGTCCGGGTGCTATCTCCCACATCTTTGGCACCGTAAATTATCCGAAGTAGCCTTCGCCTGCTTTCCTTTAACATTTTCTGAGTGGTTGTCATTTCTTCGGTAATGGTTCCAACCTTGGGAAGGCTAGGGTGCACACCCACTCCTTTTGAAGTCTAAGCCCCTCGACGCAAAACTCTTGTGTTGATCCTTTTCATGGGACTCTCGGCTGTCACTCTTCGCTATATCAGTTTTTCTACAGCACTCTTCTACCACTCGACTCTTGTTAACTAACTCCGTAAAATTTTTAACCTCAAGAGGTGCCACAGCTTGCATGATATTGTCCCTTAAACCATCTTGGTGCTTCAAATACTTCTACTCCTCATATCCTTCAAGAGCACCCTAACAAACCCTTGAGATACGGCACAACTCTTCAAATTTCCTTGTATAAGCAGCCACCGACATTGATCCTTGTTTTAATTGTAGTAGTGATGAGCGGATAATTTATACGCTTTTTGGCACTGTTTTTAGTATGTTTTTAGTAGAATCTGGTTACTTTTAGGGATGTTTTCATTAGTTTTTATGTTAAATTCACATTTCTGGACTTTACTATGAGTTTGTGTATTTTTCTGTGATTTTAGGTATTTTCTGGCTGAAATTGAGGGACTTGAGCAAAAATCAGATTCAGAGGTTGAAGAAGGACTGCTGATGCTGTTGGATTCTGACCACCCTGCACTCAAAGTGGATTTTCTGGAGCTACAGAACCCACAATGGCGCGCTTTTAATTGCGTTGGAAAGTAGACATCCAGGGCTTTCCAGAAATATATAATAGTCTATACTTTGGCCAAGTTTAGACGACGTAAAAGGGCGTTGAACGCCAGTTCTACGCTGCTGTCTGGAGTTAAACGCCAGAAACACGTCACAAGCCAGAGTTGAATACCAGAAATACGTTACAAACTGGCGTTCAACTCCAAGATTGACCTCTACACATGTAACATTCAAGCTCAGCCCAAGCACACACCAAGTGGGCCCCGGAAGTGGATTTATGCATCAATTACTTACTTCTGTAAACCCTAGTAACTAGTTTATTATAAATAGGACTTTTACTATTGTATTAGACATCTTTGATCAGTTTTATGCTATCTTAGACTTTCATGGGGGCTGGCCATTCGGCCATGCCTGAACCATTATCACTTATGTATTTTCATACGTTAGAATTTCTGCACTCCATAGATTAAGGTGTGGAGTTCTGCTGTTCCTCAAAGATTAATGCAAAGTACTACTATTTTTCTATTCAATTCAACTTATTTCGCTTCTAAGATATTCATTCGCACTTCAACCTGAATGTGATGAACGTGACAATCATCATCATTCCCTATGAACGCGTGCCTGACAACCACTTCCGTTCTACCTTAGATTGAATGAGTATCTCTTGGATCTCTTAATCAGAATCTTCGTGGTATAAGCTAGATTGATGGCGGCATTCATGAGAGTCCGGAAGGTCTAAACCTTGTCTGTGGTATTCCGAGTAGGACTCTGGGATTGAATGACTGTGACGAATTTCAAACTCGCGAGTGCTGGGTGTAGTGACAGACGCAAAAAGAGGATGAATCCTATTCCAGTATGATCGAGAACCTCAGATGATTAGCCGTGCTGTGACAGAGCATTTGGACCATTTTCACAAGAGGATGGGATGCAGCCATTGACAAGGGTGATGCCTCCAGACGATTTGCCATGCAGTGACAGCGCATCGGACCATTTTCCAGAGAGGATAAAAAGTAGCCATTGACAACGGTGATGTCCTTACATAAAGCCAGCCATGGAAAGGAGTAAGAATGATTGGATGAAGACAGCGGGAAAGCAGAGATTCAGAGGAACGAAAGCATCTCTATACACTTATCTGAAATTCTCACCAATGATATACATAAGTGTTTCTATCCTTATTTTCTATCTATTTATTATTTATGTTCGAAAACTCCATAACTATTTTATAACCGCCTGACTGAGATTGAGGAGTAAGACTTATTGGATGAAGACAGCAGGAAAGCAGAGGTTCAGAGGAACGAAAGCATCTCTATACACTTATCTGAAATTCTCACCAATGATATACATAAGTGTTTCTATCCTTATTTTCTATCTATTTATTATTTATGTTCGAAAACTCCATAACTATTTTATATCCGCCTGACTGAGATTTACAAGGTGACCATAGCTTGCTTTATACCAACAATCTCCGTGGGATCGACCCTTACTCACGTAAGGTTTATTACTTGGATGACCCAGTGCACTTGCTGGTTAGTTGTATCAAAGTTGTGAATGAAAAACGATTTATTAAGACGTGCGTACAGAGTTTCTGGCGCCGTTGCCTGAGATCACAATTTCGTGCACCAAGTAGCTCCAATTCCTTAGCTTGTCTTGTAGAGTCCGAGAAGTATTTCTTGTAAAACTCTCCTCTGATCATCTCCCAGGTAATCACCTCATACTCATTCCCTTGCTGCAGCAGACGGTGAGCTCCTTGCTACCAGTGTTTCACTTCTCCAATCAACTGATATGCAGCGAATTCCACCAATTGACTCTCAGGTGCATGTTGCACTTGCATTGCCCTTTCTATTGCTTGGAACCAATTATCGACTTTCGTCGAATCAGTTGAATCCTTGAATATTAGGGGATTGACCTTTAGAAAGGTTGCAAAAGTCATTGAACCTCCATCAGTTGAGTTTCCTCCAAGTCCGTTACCATTCCCATTCATCATTTCCATAGCTTGGTTTGTAGCCGTAGTATTTGCATTCATAGCGTTCATAAGAGTGGTCATAACAGCCAATAGCGTAGCTTGGTTATCCCTCGGTGTGCCTTCCTCATTTTCTCTCCGTGCCCGGGTTTGAAAATTTCAAGTTTGTTACTTACTTGTTAAGAAAGATTCAAACTTTAAGTTCTAGAATCATATCTTGTGATTTCTTGTGAATCAAGTCATTAATTGTAATTTTAAAAAAATCAAATCTTTTTCAAAACTAATTTCAATCACATCTTTTCAAAAATATCTTTCTATCTTATCTTTTTCAAAATCATATATTTTTCAAAAATTTGATTTTAAAATATCTTTTCTAACTTCTTATCTTCTTATCTTTTGAAAATTGATTTTCAAATTTGTTTCAACTAACTAACTAACTTTTTGTTTGTTTCTTATCTCTTTCAAAACCACCTAACTAACTCTCTCTCTCTCTAATTTTCGAAAATATCTTCCCTCTTTTTCAAAATTTTTTTTAATTAACTAATTATTTTAATTTTTGATTTTAATTTTCAAAAATTACTAACCTTTTTCAAAAACAATTTTCGAAAATCACTAACTCTTTTTCAAAAAAGTAATTTTCAAAAATTCTCTCTCTCTCATCTCCTTCTATTTATTTATTTATTTACTAACATCTCTTCCTCACTCACCAAAAATCCGAACTCTCTCTCTCTCTGAGTTCAAATTTTCTCTTCTTCTTTTTTTCTACTCACATAAGGGAACCTCTATACTTGGGTAAAAAGAATCCCTATTATTATTATTTTTCTGTTCCCTCTTTTTCATATGAGCAGGAGGAAGGACAAGAATATTCTTGTTGAAGCAGATCCAGAACCTGAAAGGACTCTGAAGAGGAAACTAAGAGAAGCTAAATTACAACAATCCAGCAAGCACCTTTCAGAAATTTTCGAACAGGAAGAGGAGATGGCAGCCAAAAATAATAATAATGCAAGGAGGATGCTTGGTGACTTTACTGCACCTAATTCCAATTTACATGGAAGAAGCATCTCCATTCCTGCCATTGGAGCAAATAATTTTGAGCTTAAACCTCAATTAGTTTCTCTGAGGCAGCAGAACTGCAAGTTTCATGGACTTCTATCTGAAGATCCTTTTCAGTTCTTAACTGAATTCTTGCAGATCTGTGATACTGTTAAGACTAATGGAGTAGATCCTGAAGTCTACAGGCTCATGCTTTTCCCTTTTGCTGTGAGAGACAGAGCTAGAATATGGATGGACTCTCAACCTAAGGATAGCCTGAACTCTTGGGATAAGCTGGTCAAGGCTTTCTTAGCCAAGTTCTTTCCTCCTCAAAAGCTGAGTAAGCTTAGAGTGGATGTTCAAACCTTCAGACAGAAAGGAGGTGAATCCCTCAATGAAGCCTGGGAGAGATACAAAGAACTGACCAAAAAGTGTCCTTCTGACATGCTTTCAGAATGGACCATCCTGGATATATTCTATGATGGTCTATCTGAATTGGCTAAAATGTCATTGGATAATTCTGCAGGTGGATCCATTCACCTAAAGAAAATGCCTGCAGAAGCTCAAGAACTCATTGACATGGTTGCTAATAACCAGTTCATGTATACTTCTGAGAGGAATCCTGTGAGTAATGGGACGCCTATGAAGAAGGGAGTTCTTGAAATTGATACTCTGAATGCCATATTGGCTCAGAAACAGGTTTAGCAATAGCAAGCCTTTTCCATCATCCACTCAGCAACAGATAGAGAACTCTGAACAAAATACCTCTAATTTAGCAAACTTAGTCTCTGATCTATCTAAGGCCACTGTAAGTTTCATGAATGAAACAAGGTCCTCCATTAGAAATTTGGGGGCACAAGTGGAACAACTGAGTAAAAGAGTCACTGAAATCCCTCCTAGTACTCTCCCAAGCAATACAGAAGAAAATCCAAAAGGAGAGTGCAAGGCCATTGAAATGACCATCATGGCCGAAACCACCAAAGAGGAGGAGGACGTGAATCCCAAGGAGGAAGACCTCCTGGGACGTCCAGTGATCAATAAGGAGTTTCCCTCTGAGGAACCAAAGGAATCTGAGGCTCATCTAGAGACCATAGAGATTCCATTAAATCTCCTTATGCCATTCATGAGCTCTGATGAGTATTCCTCTTCTAAAGAGAATGAGGATGTTACTGAGGAGCAAGTTACCAAGTACCTTGGTGCAATCATGAAGCTGAATGCCAAATTATTTGGTACTGAGACTTGGAAGGATGAACCTCCCTTTTTCACCAATGAACTAAGTGATCTGGATCAACTGACATTGCTTCAGAAGAAACAGGATCCTAGAAAGTTCCTAATACCTTGTACCATAGGCACCATGATCTTTGAAAAGGCTCTGTGTGACCTTGGTTCAGGGATAAACCTCATGCCCCTCTCTGTAATAGAGAAACTGGGAATCTTTGGGGTGCAAGCTACTAAAATCTCATTAGAGATGGCAGACAATTCAAGAAAACAGGCTTATGGACAAGTAGAGGACGTGTTAGTAAAGGTTGAAGGCCTTTACATCCCTGCTGATTTCATAGTCCTAGATACTGGGAAGGATGAGGATGAATCCATCATCCTTGGAAGGCCCTTCCTAGCCACAGCAAGAGCTGTGATTGATGTTGACAGAAGTGAACTAGTCCTTCAATTGAGTGAGGACTCCCTTGTGTTTAACACTCGAGGTCATCCTTCTGTAAACATGGAGAGGAAGCATAAAAAGCTTCTCTCAAAACAGAGTCAACCAGAGCCCCCATAGTCAAGCTCTAAGTTTGGAGTTGGGAGGCCACAACCAAACTCTAAGTTTGTTGTTGAACTCCCAAATCCAAACTCTAAGTTTGGTGTTGGGAAGTCTCAACAATGCTCTGAACATCTGTGAGGCTCCATCAGAGCCCACTGTCAAGCTATTGACATTAAAGAAGCGCTTGTTGGGAGGCAACCCAATTTTTATTTATCTAATTTTATTTTTTCTATTCTTTCATGTTTTATCAGGTTCATGATCATGTGGAGTCACAAAATAAATATAAAAATTGAAAATGGAATCAAAAATAGCAGAAGAAAAATCACACCCTGGAGGAAGACCTTACTGGCATTTAAACGCCAGTAAGAAGCATCTGGCTGGCGTTCAACGCCAGAACCGAGCATGGTTCTGGCGCTGAACGCCCAAAATGGGCAGCATCTGGGCGTTTGAACACCAGAATTACACCCTAGAGAAGAGCTGGCGCTGAACGCCCAGAACAAGCATGGTTCTGGCGTTCAACGCCAGAAATGGGCAACAAATGGGCGTTCAACGCCCAGAACAAGCACCAATCTGGCGCTGAACGCCCAGAGTTGTGTGCAAGGGAATTTTGCATGCCCAATTTGGTGCAAGGTTGTAAATCCTTGAACACCTCAGGATCTGTGGACCCCACAGGATCACCTCAGGATCTGTGGACCCCACAGGATCCCCATCTACCTCCACTCACTTCTTCTCACCCCTCTTTTACACAATCCCATAAACACTCTTCCCCAAAACTCTTCACCAATCACCTCAATCTCTCTTCCCTATCACCACTTTACCACTCACATCCATACACCCACCCACCTTCAAAATTCAACATCTCTTTCCCACCCAATCCCACCCATATGGCCGAATACACACATCCCTCCATCTCCTCCATATCTTCTTCTTCTTCATCTATTCTTTCTTCTTTTGCTCGAGGGCGAGCAATATTCTAAGTTTGGTGTGGTAAATGCATAGCTTTTTTGTTTTTCCATAACCATTAATGGCACCTAAAGCTAGAGAAACCTCAAGAAAGAGAAAAGGGAAGCAATTGCTTCCACCTCTGAGCCATGGGAGATGGAAAGATTCATCTCACAAGCCCATCACTAAGAAAAGGATGGAGCAAACAAGAGAGCACATTCATGGATCGCAACAGGCACATGAAGAAGCTCATCATCAAGAAACCCCTGAGATGCACTTTTCTCCACAAAACTATTGGGAGCAAATCAACACCTCCCTAGGAGAATTAAGTTCCAACATGGGACAATTAAGGGTGGAATCATACTGAACTAGGAGAATCAATAACACTATCTAAACTCTGAGTTCCTATAGATGCCAATCATTCTGAACTTCAATGGATAAAGTGAGATGCCAAAATAATTCAAGAGGCAAAAAGCTACAAGTCCCGCTCATTTAATTGGAGCTATGTTTTATTGATAGTTTGGAATTTATAGTATATTCTCTTCTTTTTATCCTATTTGATTTTCAGTTGCTTGGGGACAAGCAACAATTTAAGTTTGGTGTTGTGATGAGCGGATAATTTATACGCTTTTTGGCACTGTTTTTAGTATATTTTTAGTAGAATCTGGTTACTTTTAGGGATGTTTTCATTAGTTTTTATGTTAAATTCACATTTCTGGACTTTACTATGAGTTTGTGTATTTTTCTGTGATTTCAGGTATTTTCTGGCTGAAATTGAGGGACTTGAGCAAAAATCAGATTCAGAGGTTGAAGAAGGACTGCTGATGCTGTTGGATTATGACCTCCCTGCACTCAAAGTGGATTTTCTGGAGCTATAGAACTCAAAATGGCGTGCTTCCAATTGCGTTGGAAAGTGGACATCCAGGGCTTTCCAGAAATATATAATAGTCTATACTTTGGCCAAGTTTAGATGACGTAAATGGGCGTTGAACACCAGTTCTACGCTGCTGTCTGGAGTTAAACGCCAGAAACACGTCACAAGCCAGAGTTGAACGCCAGAAATACGTTACAAACTGGCGTTCAACTCCAAGATTGACCTCTACACGTGTAACATTCAAGCTCAGCCCAAGCACACACCAAGTGGGCCCCGGAAGTGGATTTATGCATCAATTACTTACTTCTGTAAACCCTAGTAACTAGTTTATTATAAATAGGACTTTTTACTGTTGTATTAGACATCTTATGACAATCATCATCATTCCCTATGAACGCGTGCCTGACAACCACTTCCGTTCTACCTTAGATTGAATGAGTATCTCTTGGATCTCTTAATCAGAATCTTCGTGGTATAAGCTAGATTGATGGCGGCATTCATGAGAGTCCGGAAGGTCTAAACCTTGTCTGTGGTATTCCGAGTAGGACTCTGGGATTGAATGACTGTGACGAACTTCAAAATCGCGAGTGCTGGGCGTAGTGACAGACGCAAAAGGAGGATGAATCCTATTCCAGTATGATCGAGAACCTCAGATGATTAGTTGTGCTGTGACAGAGCATTTGGACCATTTTCACAAGAGGATGGGATGTAGCCATTGACAAGGTTGATGCCTCTAGACGATTAGCCATGCAGTGACAGCGCATCAGACCATTTTCCAGAGAGGATAAAAAGTAGCCATTGACAACGGTGATGTCCTTACATAAAGGCAGCCATGGAAAGGAGTAAGACTTATTGGATGAAGACAGCAGGAAAGTAGAGGCTCAGAGGAACGAAAGCATTTCTATACACTTATCTGAAATTCTCACCAATGATATACATAAGTGTTTCTATCCTTATTTTCTATCTATTTATTATTTATGTTCGAAAACTCCATAACTATTTTATATCCGCCTGACTGAGATTTACAAGGTGACCATAGCTTGCTTCATACCAACAATCTCCGTGGGATCGACCCTTACTCACGTAAGGTTTATTACTTGGACGACCCAGTGCACTTGCTGGTTAGTTGTATCGAAGTTGTGAATGAAAAATGATTTATTAAGACGTGCGTACAGAGTTTCTGGCGCCGTTGCCTGAGATCACAATTTCGTGCACCAAGTAGCTCTAATTCCTTAGCTTGTCTTGTAGAGTCCGAGAAGTATTTCTTGTAAAACTCTCCTCTGATCATCTCCCAGGTAATCACTTCATACCCATTCCCTTGCTGCAGCAGACGGTGAGCTCCTTGCTACCAGTGTTGCACTTCTCCAATCAACTGATATGCAGCGAATTCCACCAATTGACTCTCAGGTGCATGTTGCACTTGCATTGCCCTTTCTATTACCTGGAACCAATTATCGACTTTCGTCAAATCAGTTGAACCCTTGAATATTAGGGGATTGACCTTTAGAAAGGTTGCAAAAGTCATTGAACCTCCATCAGTTGAGTTTCCTCCAAGTCCGTTACCATTCCCATTCATCCTTTCCATAGCTTGGTTTGTAGCCGCAGTATTTGCATGCATAGCATTCATAAGAGTGGTCATAACAGCCAAGAGCGCAGCTTGGTTATCCCTCAGTGTGCCTTCCTCATTTTCTCTCTGTGTCCGGGTTCGACCGCATCCACGAGTCGTCATTTGGGTCATGTCCACACCAAACAAGCGATATTAAGGTGATCAGTCTCAATATCTCAAGTTAAGTGCTTTGAATTTTCAAAAGTATACTCATGAACTTCATGCTAAACGTATCAGTTAGATACCCTAAATAGCACAGGCACAATTTAGAGTATGCATTGAAGCATAAATAGTCCATCCCTTAGGCGCACAAGGACAAACTACTCTGATACCATAATGTAACACCTTAAAATTCAAATCCTTATGCTCGAGTCATAAGTCAATGATAATAAGGTGATATGATCCTCAAGGTGGATTATAATACATACATATATATAATTGATGGGATTAAATAAGAAGCTTGGAAAGGAGTAAAATAAAATCGCGAATCGAGAATGCTCACATATCAATGAAAATAAAAAGTAAAGTGCGTTCGGAAAGCGATAAGCAATAAAACATTAAGGTAGAATAAGATAAAGATAGGACACAAAGTTTAGGCCGGCAAGAGTACAGAATTAAAATATGTTTGACAACAGAATTTTTTTATATCTCTCCCAAAAATACATTAAGGCCTCTATAGGCATGTTATAAAAGAAGTAGTTAAATACATATAAGTTTTTCAAAATAAAGAAGGAGAGATTTTAAGCAAAAGAAAAACAGAGTCCAATAGGCATGTTTTATAGCTCACTGCTGAGCACTTGGACCTGCATCTGAAAAATAGAGAATATATATAGAATGAGAACTCCCGACCCATGGGTCTCCAGTACAGTAAAAGTGCCAAATAAATACAATGCACTATAATAAGAACTCACTAAGCATATTAATCTTCCTTTCATTAATTATTCACCCTAGGTTTTCACTAAATCGTGAATTAGGCAACTGTCCTAGGGATACTAACTCTAATTTTATTTCTCATCTTTCTAACTTTCCATACTTTCCATTTTCCAATTTAAAATAGGTCCATAACCAGAACTAGCACCGATACCAGAACCAGCACTAGCACCAACTAATTCGACTTAATGATTCTGTATCAATATCTCATATCTTCACTTAGAGCAAGTGAAATCACTTCACTACATCTACCCAGAGAGTTTAATTTATCTCATTCAATATTCATCATTGTTAATTAATCATTCCATCATTTCATTTTCAACAAAAGCAACACTCAACATCAACCAACACCAGCATGAGGGACATCTCAATTGTACAAACACAAGCAATGCAAAGAAGTAATACACAAGTAAGGTTAAGTAATACAAGTAGCATTTAGTCATATAACGTAGTCAATTAGGAAAATTTATACAATTAGGCAAACCCAAACAAATTAAACAAATGCAAATGATGTATGTCTGCCCTATGGCCGATGATATCATTTGTCGGTTATATAGCCAAACCTGATATGTCCGGTAGCTAACCCAAATATCGTCTCTCAACACGAAGAGAATCATCAACCTTCTAGGAGGGAATCCTCAATCTATCACTCAGAGAGAGACTGTGATATGACAATAAAAAATCCTCAACCTAACTCAATCATACCACAGTCAGGAATCAAATTGAAGGGAATCCTCAACCTTCTCCATTCAATCACCCGATGTAGCAAGAGAGGAAATTCTTAACCTCGCTTGCCCACCGTAACAAGAGAGGAAATCGTTAACCTCATCTTTTCCATTACAGCAAGAGAGAGAATCCTCTATCTCAGCTTGCCTATCAATGAGTAGCATCCAACCACAGTCCTCACCATTTCAATTCGAAATTCATTTCAATTCAACTCAAGCAAACATACCCGCAATCCGAATTAATCATTACAGAATTAAACCAAAGAGAATCTTCAACCTTCTATTCAACTCTGTGTTGCGACAAGTGAGGGAATCCTTAACCTAAGCTCATCTACCACGACAAGAGAGGGAATCCTGAACCTCAATTTGTTTATCACAGCAAGTGAGAGAATCCTCAATCTCAGCTTGCCTTTACGTGAGCGAGATAACACCACCGTCCTCACAACACAAATCTTATTATCTCTTTAATCATAATCACAACACGAGAGAAGGAATCCTCTACCTCAACTCACCTGTTCATCCTAGGATATAGTGACCGTCACACTTCACCATCATCACCTTGTCCAAAACTTCACTCACTTATACAAGATATAACTCGGAGGGAATCTTCAACCTCCCCAATCCTCCATCATTCTCCGATTATCAATAACTTACACCCATCGCTCATTTCGCTCATTATCATCATTAGGGGTGGAAGTGGGGCGGGTAGGGGCGGGTTTTTGCCCTACTCGACCCCGCCCCGCCCTCCTTGTACCCCACTAGTTACAACCCGCGGGTAGTAAATTACAGAACCCGAACCCGCCCCTGCGGGTACCCGCCCCACCCCGACCCGCCCCTATAAAAATTAAATATTTTAATTTTTACTTATTCATATATAAATTAAGACAAAAATTTAAAATTCATAGATAAATTAAAATACAAATATAAAATTCATACAATGTCATTAGCTAAAATAACTTGAAATTTAAAAAAATGTTGTTAGAGCACCACAAATTTAACACCATAATAAAGAAATTATAATATTAGATATAAAATGATCTTCAACCCTTATTCTTGATCACTTTCAACATCTTCATCATCATTAAAAGTTTGCAAATCAAGATTTAAACCTGAAAATTAAAAGAGATAACAATTAACAAATTAATCGGTACTATGAAAAAAATTTACATAAATGAAGATTAATCAATATATCACCTTTATTTCCCAAAGGTGCCCACAACCAACTTTGGCCACACATCAAAGCTTCAATTATGTCTTGTTTGAGCTTTGCACGATGAGGAAAAATCACACGACCACTTGTACTAAAAGCAGATTCAGAGGCAACAATGGACACCGGAATAGCATATATATCCTTAGCTATTTTTGCAAGAACTTTAAATTTCATCTGATTGTTCTTCCACCATTTCAAAACATTAAAGTTAGGATCATTTGGAGGATGAATTTCCTCCTCAAGATAATGATCAAACTCAACATTCACATATGAACTCCTTGTCATTTTTCTTCTTTTAAGATACACCATATAATCATCACCCCCAAATAAACTTGCATTTCCACTTTCATTAAGTTCTTTTGTACCAACACTAACACCAACACTGACATGTGACACATCAGAACTCATTTTTTGAGTGTATTCATTAACCAACTCATTACACAACTGATGAATTCTATCAACTTGCTTGGAGCATTCTGTTGGATCTGGATACATTTTTTCAAATTGAAACTCAATCCCAACCATCTTGTACCTAGGGTCTAAAACAGCAGCAACACCCATAATGCCATGAATTTCATCCCAATACTTTTCAAATTTCTTCTTCAAGTTAGATGCCATATTAGCAACTAATGGTTTAGTAGAAATTTCCCATTCATCCAATGACACTTTTATTTTACAAACCAAAGTAAAATAAAGATTAGTAGTCGGAAATTTAGACCCAGAAAACAATTGAGTAACATCATAAAACAATTTCAATCTGTCATAGATTTCCTTTGCAAGTTCCCACTCCTCATTACTTGGCACAGTTTTATATTGGGGTTCCTTCTGCCTTAACCTAGAAAAGACAGCTTTATACAACAAAGCAGTTTCTAACATCAAATAAGTTGAGTTCCATCTAGTTGGGCAATCAAGAACTAATTTCCTAGTAAATTAGATCGCTGTTTTAGCACACCAACTCACAAAAGTTTCGGTCCTTTTCTGTGTTGCAGTCCAATACAATACACTACTACGAATCTTTTCTATACTTTCCTTAACAATACTTAAGCCATCCTTCACAATCAAATTCAATATATGAGCACAACAATGCATATGTAACAATTTACCCCTCAACATCAAGAATGAAGAATCTAAATGCCCCAACAGTCCATCTATCATAGCATCATTAGTAGAACAGTTATCCAATGTAACAGTGAACAATTTTCTATCAATGTTCCATTCTAACAATATTTTCATCAACGTTTCAGTGAGAACTTCACTTGTATGGGGATAAGGAACATAACAAAAGCTGAAAAGATTAACAAACATGCATGTATTTTTAGATTAACCAAGCTCAACATATGAAAACAACACAATGTATACAAGTTTATAAAATGTTTAAAGTACCTCAATAGGCGCATATGCAACTTCCACAAACTATCAATATAGTGTGTCGTGACAACCATGTATCCTTTTTCTTGGTTGGAAGTCCACATATCACTAGTTATTGCAACTCTACTATCATTTTCATCTAGTTGAAGAGTTAACTTCCGCTTCTCGTCCCCATACATCTTCAAGATGTCTTTTCTGACAGTGTTTCGACTAGGCATTTTAAATGTTGGTTGCATTGAAGCAAAAGCTCGCCTCAATTCATGGTGGTCCACACAACTCATAGGATACTCATGCAAAATAATCATTTCAGCGGCATATTTTCTTATTAATGAAGGATCAAACACAAAACCATCTTCATTCACTTTTTTGCTTTTGTGATTGTTTTGACAATGATTCAACAATTGATGATTTCCTAGAGTTTGCCACCTTTATTCTCTTACAGTATCGATCCACATGGTTCTTCAATGACTTGGTACCATTCCTCGGATTTGAACTAAGCACTCTTAACATGAGTCTTATTGTCACCTTCATTAGGAGTTGATCCTTCTGGAGTTGAGACATTATCTGTTGCTTGTGGAGTTTCTGAAGTTGGATTAGCATTACTTTGAACTTCAATTTCATTATCATTTGGAGCAACACTGCTGCTTTGTGTGTCTTCTCTAGCATTACTAGCCATGAAGTAATTTGAAAACACCTATATCAATAAAATTAAAATACATGAGGGTATAAAATTAACATAAATCATATCATAAATGCATAATTACAAAATCAGAATAAACCAAATCAGATTGAACAATTACAAAATCAGAATAAAATCAAAATTAAAAATGCATAAAAATGATAATTCAAAGCATAAATGCACAAGAACACCATGAGCATATTTCCTTAATTAAAACAGAACTCAAAGCAACAGTTTCATCATGAATGTGAAACTCATTTCAAGATGATACTGAATGAGTTACATTAAAAATTATTAATTCCATTATAATATTTAGTAATAATAAGATAATAGCCAAAGCATAGTTTATTTACACCACTTGAATGAAAAAGTAACAGCATTATTGTATTTATTATGGCTTCTAAGATATTCCACTTATAACCTTCCCAATTCCCATCTCCATTTCTAACACAGCACAAAAGTCCATAGTAGAAGTGGTAATATAAAAAAGGGATACACATAATTCAATCACAAAAATGAAAAAGAGTTGAAGTTGAAACTTGAAAGTTGAGAGTTGAAAGCACTTTATTGCTACACAAAAAAGAGTGGACTCATATCTCATTCTTGACAACTAACACAGTCATAGGTTTAAAGTCTTCCCTACTTAAAAGGGTCTTTTGTTCACACATTCTTGTTTCTTTCTTTGATCTTTGATCTTATTTTCCATCATCATCATCTTTGTGTTGTAGCCATCATCAATATCATTCATCAAATTGCAACAACAACATCAAATACATCATATCAAATATATCATATTTCCTTAGTAAGCTGTTTCAAAATCAAAATAAAGTTGTTTCAACCCACCAAACTTAGTAACAAACTCAGGAAACTACCCAAACAATCTGTTATCACCCAAAAACAAAAGAACTTCTTCTTTGTCTATTCTCATGATACATCCAAAATTAGCCAGAGATTAAATATATCAAATCATTCAAAAAGAAAAGAAAGGCTAGGATAGGGGCAAGAACTGTACCGATGCTATGCGAGGAGAATCTGGTGGAGGTGGCACGTTTCGGGACCAGGAGAGGCGCGGACGAGGCTCGATTCCGATGCAAAGGAGGCACGGGGTGGCTCGTCTAGTGCGCGGCTTGGACGCTGGAGGGAGCGCAAAGGATTTGGGACTGAGAGGTGGCGCAGAGGAGGAGCGAAGGCACAGGCGGCTTGAAGGAGACGCGGAAGAGATCGTAGAAGTATGCTGCGGAGGAGTGGTAATGAGACGATTCGACGAGTTGCGATGGCAGAGACGAGTTGCGCGAGGAGCCGAGGAGGAGCGACAGCCACAGGCGGCTTGAAGAGTTGAAGGAGACACGGAACTGGAGTGGATTCGACGGCGGCACTGGGTTGAATTGAACCGAGGCTATGGTCTTGGAGAAGAGCTTTGTGAAGTGACAAAGGGGGTTGCTAACCCTAATTGAGTGAATGACGGTGAAAACTGAGGTTATGAGAACTAACCCTAATTGCTAAAAAGTTATATATATATGAATATTTCTTCACAAATTGAAGGTATTTATAATTAAAAGCTTAATTAAATCTTTGACTGCATGTATTTTGGTAAAAATATTATATTAATTTTAATATTTTTAACATGAAAATGACGTAATTAGAAAATTAAAAGTAGTATAGGGACCTAATTGAAAGGAAAAAAGTATAAGGACCTAATAAAAAATTTGGTGAAACTTTAGGGACTAACAGAGTAATTAAACTTTTTCATAAAAATCCAATTTTAGAAATCTTCCAACTCCGAGAGCTGAGTTACGGCCCGCCGAAGTGGTCAAAAATTTGTTTTCACCAAAATGCAAAATTTATCAATTTTTCAAAGATTCACAAGCCAAATCAGTTTTAACATATCAAAAGGACCTTAACCCAATTCAAATCACATACTCACACTCAACCAAATTCAAATATACTTCATTTACTTATTTCAACCTAACTTTTATCCATGTCACATCTCAAACCTCAATTCCCAATATCCTATCAAATCATTCCAACTTTCCACACAATCATTATCAAATTTTATTCAATTTCAAGCCTCATTCACACAATACAATCATCCACTTATCATTTTTACCTTTTCCAACCTCCGGTCCAAAATACACAGCCTCCAACCCAACCCAGTATTCATCAATTCATATATAACTCATAATTACAAAATTCACTACCCAACACCAATTCCAACAATACATTAACTATGCCTCATCACACTATTCTCATCTAAATCATCAATTATCACAACATATGATCTACATATATCAAATCCATCCAAAAATACAATTCAAACTTAATCCTAGGAGCATTTAGCCTAGGAATTATCATCTCACCACGCGGTATTTAAACTTAAACCGTACCTTTAGTGACGCAGTTCACACCCAACACTTGAATTCTACACTTCAATGTTCACCCAAAAGCTCCACAAGCTAATTCTAAGTTCCCAAATGTGTACTCAAAAGCACCCAATATAGCCACCCGAGTTTTTAAAAATTAAATAATGAGTTATTTATGATTTATTATATTTGTTGATAATTTTATTTAAAGAAAATTATTTTTCCTAAAAGTAATTAAATTAAATTTTAATGATACTTTGAGTTTAAAATCTATTAGAGTTTATAAAATTACATAAATAATTGAGTATTTTCATATTAGGGATTTAAAGCTTTAGTAATTAAAAATAATGAAAGTTTTATACCATTTAAATTGAATAATTAAAAGTGTTGATTAATATTATGAACTAAAAAAAAATTTATTTATTTATCTCAAATTTTAAATTAGAGTATTTAATTAAAATTAATTTGTAATTTGAAAAATAAACAATATTTTTTAAATTAATTATATTGGATTAAATTTGGTTTTAAATTAATACTCTACCCAAACCCTAAATTTCCTATTCCAAACCCTAATTTCACCAACCCTAGCCCCTTTTACCCAACTCACACACATGTACCCTCACACTAATCCTACTCTCACTGAACCATGCTTCTTCATTCTCCACCATTCATATGTTTTAAACGTTCACCACACATTTTTTGAAATAAAACAAAAGGGAAAGTCTGAGCAAAGCAAAACAGATGGAGAAAGAGGGATTGAGAGAGAGGAGAAGAGAGTGCGAGGAAGAAGGAGAATGGGGGAATGATAGGAAGCCAGAGGAGAGGGCGATGGCGGAGAGTGCGGCTGTCACCGCTGCCATTGGAATCGAAAAGGAGAGTACCAAGAAGAACAGAGAGGCGCGCACGATAGAGAGAGGAAGATTGACTGAGAAAGACACCAGGAGGAGAAGGTAGCCTCATCACCGTGCCCTATCACCGTTGCTGAAGCTTCGACTGCCACTGTCCCCATTAAAGTTACCATTGACGCCAGACAGAATGTAAACCCTGATTAATTAGTAGATAATTAGTCAATAAATTAGTTTTTAATAAGGAATATTAGAAATGTGAATATTATATTAAATTAGGATAGAGCTCATCGAAACAAGAATTTTGACACTAATTTCGAAGAAAACGGCCCAAAATTGGACCAAATGGACCGAACGGGTTGAACCGGACCCAAACCGGGCTGTCGATCCAACTGGACCAGCCCTTTTAAGTGAACCCAACGTGCCTTCTCCCTCATTTTTAACAGCACAAAGCTGCAAGCTTTTCCAGGGAGGAGAGGAACGAAACACCCCGTAACCTTACGGTAAATTTCCAACTCCCGTAACTTCTCCGTCTGAGCTCCAATCGCCGCACCGTTTGCGGCCACGCGGTCACCGCGTCGAGCTCTATGTTTCTACCGGAACAATCTCATAGGTAACTCATTATTTCACACTCAACTTTCATTTCCCCTAATTTTTAAGTTTTGAGAAGGAATGTTAAATTTCTTTGATTTTTGATGTTTTAGGATCCAATTAGCTTGAGGAAAATGCTCACTCTTGCTTATGTGAAGCTTGGGTAAGGTGAGGATATGATAATTCTATTTTAATTTCATTGGATTTGAGCTTTGAGCATTAAATTGGATATATATGTGTTATAAATGTGTATTAGGTTGTGAATAAATAATTGGAGCTTGAATTTGTGAATACTGGAACTTGGAGGAAGCGGATTAGTTGAGGTTTTGAGGGCTATGTTCTTTTAAGAAAATTGTCTTGGAATAATACTTGAAAATTGGCTAAGGTATGGTTTAGGTTTCTTGCATTTAATATATAATGTTCTGTGAAAATTTAGGCTAGATGACCATAGGATAAGTTGGATTAGATGTGTATATTTAATACTTAGTTTCCTGTGGATGAACATGGTTGGTTTGGTGCTTGTTGATTAACTGGTGATTTGGTGAATTATTGATTTGAGGTATAACTATTGTGGAGGTTATTGTGATAATGAGGTATTTTGTGTTAAAAGCCTAGGATTTATGAACTATGATTCTTAGTTGAATTTTGGTTGTTGGATTTGAATATTGTATGAGTTTAATTGTTGATCTGTGGTAGATTTATTGTGGTGATTGTTATGATGATGAGGAAGGGTATGTTGAACTGAAAAGAATGCAGGTTTGGACCCAAAAAAGGTGGCAAAGTCCGAGTTTTAGAAGAGATGCTACCAAAATTTTGTAAAAAATTAGAGATTTTGTTTATATGATTATTTAAAAAGATTTAGATTCAAAGGTTATATGGTTTGATTTTGAGTTATTAAGAAAATGAGCATGTTTTAAGTTTGATTCATTTAGAAAAGAATGAATTTTATTTTGAATTGGAACTATTGATGGACGAAATGGGAGGTGTGATAATGAAGGATAAGGATTGAATATGATTGATGTATGATGATGAACGAGATGCGATTGAGAAGGATATGGATGTTGATGAATTATAATTGAATTATTTATATGGCTTATGAATTTGAATGATCTGAGATACGAGATTCCCTGGATAAAGTGTCGTGGCTTGCCACCACGTGTACCAGGTTGAAAACTCAATACTCTATTGACTCTACGACGTAAGTGTGACCGGGCACTATATAAATTCTTGGGGATGTTACCCCCATTGAGCAATATTGAATATTTGAGAAAAAGCTATGCATAGACTCTTGGGGATGCACATCGGGGGACAGTCTAAGTTCAATTCAGACTTGTTGGGTTGGCTGGATAACCGACAGATGAGCCTCATCAACCATAGGACAAGCATGTATCATATGCATAATACTTGAATTACTTGCTTGTGCTTTAATTGGGTGTGCCTATATGTACCTGCCATGCTAAATGTGTATTTGTTACCTGCAGTAATTGTAATCTTCTTGTGCTTGCCTTTATCTATTTATTTGTCTGTGAAAATGCATGATGGAGTTGGAGGTATGGAGGAATGGCAGTATGGGACTTAGATTTAAGGTTAAGTTAAGTTAGGTTTAAATATTCTTAGAAAATCACCTTCTATGGCTTCTGTTTAATACTTTAAGCTCTATAACTGAGTGTTGGCATTCTAGGATTGCCTCTGGCATTCCCAGAATCTTATATCTTATGTGTGTGTGGTACCTTTTTCATTCTGAGAACCTCCGGTTCTCATTCCATACTATGTTGTTATTTTTCAGATGCAGGTCGGAAGCCATCTCGTTAGGCGTCTGGACTCTTAAAGCGGAGGGGTTACTGGGTAGTTTTATTGTACAGTAATGTATATATATGTACTTAGCTTTCTCTCTGCATAACTTGTTCTTTTTTATCTTCTTAGAGGTTTATGGAGAGGCAGGATTGTGTATATGTACTTTTGGATTTTGGATACGTATGTATATATGTGTAAATATTCTCCTGCCAGTCTTGACTTCACTGGCTGAGTTAGGAGCTTGTTATTTTATATCTTTGGCACTCTATTCCTACTTTTGTTATCTTATATTTAATAGTTAATGTTTTCTTAGCACGCAAGATAACTCGTTCCTTGAGCCTTGCGCTTTTATTTCGCGATTCTTATTTCTTCTATCATTTAAGGCTCCTAGCATATTATATTTCTTCTGCTATTATATGTACTTATTTTATTTTAGAGGTCGTAATACCACACCACCTTCATTTTACGACTTAAGCATAAAACTTAGTTTGTTAGGGTGTTACGTTATGTTATCAGAGCAGTTCGTTCCTATAGAGCCTGAAAGACGGACTGATGGTGCTTCTGTGCATTCTCTGTATATGTATTTATGTGCTATTAGGATATCTGACTAATATATAAAGCATAAATGTTTGTGAGTATGCATTTGGAACTTAAAGCATTAGACATGCGATATTGAGACTGATCAACTTAATATCACTTGTATGGTGTGCGTAGGGACCAGATGTCGACTCGCGGACGCGGTCGCGGGCGAGGTAGAGGTTGGATTGGCACCGTTACTCCTGCCCCCACAGGAACTGATCCAGTAGACTTTATGGCTGCCCTAGGAAATATAGCTGCAGCTATGCAGGCAACAACTGAGGCATTGGGTAATCAGATAAATCAGGTTAATCATGGGAACAATAATGATGAGGACGGTCCTATGACATTTGCTACATTTTTGAAAATTTGCCCTCCAACCTTTAGGGGAACCTCAAATCCTACCAATGCAGATAATTAGATTTAGGCTATGGAAAGGGCGTTACAGGCACAACAGGTTCCTGAGGAGCAATGGGTTGAATTTGGAATTTATCAGTTGCAAGGTGAAGCTCAGTGTTGGTCGCAGGGAACACGACGTATCCTATGGCCTGATGGTGCTGCGATTCCTTGGGAGGTTTTTTAGACAGAATTCTATAAGAAATACTTTCTTAATTCAGCCAAAAATGCCAAGGAACTTGAATTAATGCAGTTAAAGCAGGGACAGATGACTGTTGCTGAGTATACTAGCAAATTTGAGGAGTTATGTCACTTTTCTCGTATCTGTCAAGGTGCGCCTGAAGATTTTGCTGACTGAAAGTGTATTAAATATGAAGGAGGTCTTCGAAGTGATATTCTGAGCTTCGTAGCCCCAATGGAGATCATGGTGTTTTCTGAATTGGTGAATAAGAATAAGGTGGCTGAGGATTGTGTGAGGAAGGTGATAGCAGAGAAAGGAAGTTTGAGGGTGCCCTTTCAGAGGCTTTCAGGGAGGAACTTTGCTCCGAGAGGTAGGAATTTCAAGTGTAATGGTTTTATTCTGTAGCAGACTCAGGGTCAAAGTAGTTACAGATGGCCGAATACTGATGCTAGTCAAGGAAAAAGTTTTGGGAAGCAGCCACAGCAGGATCTGAATTGTCAAAAGTGCAAAAAGTATCATCCTGGAGTTCCGTGCAGATTAGGACTTGGAGTATGCTATTCCTGTGGACAGCATGGGCATATAGCCACTAATTGCCCAGAGAAGAAGAAGTATGAGACTGGTAGGGTGCAGCAGCCAGGGAGAGTATACACCACTTCTACAGTAGGTGCTGAGGGATCTGAGACACTGTTTAGAGGTAATTGTGAAATAGCTGGTAAAATCTTGAATGCTTTATTTGATTCAGGAGCATCTCATTCATTTATTGCAATTGAAAAGGCTAATGAGTTAGAATTGAGAATGGTGGTTTTAGGTTATGATTTGAAAGTATATAATGCTACTCATGAAGCTATGGTGACTAGGATAGGATGTCCACAAGTTCCCTTTTGAGTGCAACAACGTGAATTTGTGCATGATTTGATTTATTTGCCTATGAATGGTCTTTACCTCATTTTGGGATTGGATTGGTTATCCAAGAATCATGTTTTGCTTGATTGTTCTGAGAAATCAGTACAGTTTATGCCGGAAGGGTCAGAAGCACCGGTTGTGGTGAATAGTTACTATTTGAATTCTATAATAGAAAACTGTTCTGGAATTGAATGTCAGGGTATTATGTTATTAACTGCGGGAGTATCAGGTGATGATCAGAGTTTAGAGCAGATTCTGATTGTATGTAAATTTTCAGATGTGTTTCCAGATGATATTTATGAATTTCCACCTAACCGAGAAGTCAAATTTGCAATTGAGTTGGTGCCTGGAACCGGTCCGATTTCGATTACTCCTTACAGGATGTCACCTTTAGAAATGGCTGAACTGAAAGCTCAGCTGGAATATTTATTGGGTAAGCATTTTATCCGACCAAGTGTTTCTCCGTGGGGCGCACTAGTGTTACTGGTAAAGAAGAAGGATGGGAGTATGCGGTTGTGTGTTGACTATCGGCATTTGAATAAGATCACTATGAAGAACAAATATCCGTTGCCTAGAATCGATGATCTAATGGATCAGTTACAGGGTGCCGGTGTGTTTTCTAAGATTTCTGCGATCCGGGTATCATCAAATAAGGGTTAGAGACGAGGATATTCCGAAAACTGCTTTCAAAACCCGTTATGGCCATTATGAGTATACAGTGATGTCTTTTGGGTTAACTAATGTCCCGACAGTATTTATGGATTATATGAACAGGATTGTCCGACCGTATCTGGACAAGTTCGTTATTGTCTTCATTGAGGATATTCTTGTTTACTTTAAGGCTGAAGAGGAGCATGCTGATCACTTGCAAATTGTGCTGCAAATTCTGAGAGACAAAAAATTATATGCTAAGTTATCTAAATGCAAGTTCTGGAAGAATGAGGTGAAATTTTTTGGTCATGTGGTGAGTAACCAGGGAATAGCTGTGGATCCTGCTAAGGTGGAAGCAGTGATGAATTGGGGGCGACCAACTTCAGTGACAGAGATCAAAAGTTTCCTAGGTTTGGCGGGGGATTATCGCAGATTCATTAAAGGATTTTCACAGCTCGCCTTACCTTTAACTAAATTGACCAAGAAGGATACGCTTTTTGTCTAGACTCCGGAGTGTGAGAAAAGTTTTCAAACTTTGAAGCACAGGTTGACTACTGCACCCGTGTTGGTATTGCCTGAACTAAGTGAATCGTTTGAAGTGTACTGTGATGCATCGCTGAAGGGCTTGGGGTGTGTTCTGATACAGCACTAGAATATTGTAGCATACGCCTCACGGCAATTAAGGCCACATGAAATGAACTACCCGACTCATGATTTGGAACTTGCTACTGTTGTGTTTGCTTTAAAGATCTGGAGGCACTATCTCTATGGCGTTAAGTTTCATGTTTTCTCAGACCATAAGAGTTTGAAGTATCTTTTTGAGCAGAAAGAGTTGAATATGCGTCAGAGGAGATGGATGGAGCTTCTGAAAGATTATGATTTTAAATTGAATTATCATCCAGGAAAAGCGAACGTTGTGGCAGATGCCTTGAGTCAGAAATCTTTATATGTAGCTTGGATGATGCTACAGGAAGAAGAATTACTAAGGGCATTTCAAGGTTTAAATTTGGGAATTAGATAAGAATTGGGAATTTTGTGTTTGAGTCAGTTGCAGGTTTCAAGTGAATTTAAATTAGAACTTCTGAAGGCTCATTGAGACAGTGAATCGTTGCGTAAGGTATTACCAGTAGTTGAACAGGAAAAATAGTGAAGAGTGTCAGAAGGACATGATGGTTTGTGGAGGTTCAAGAACCGGATTATTATGTCGGATATTGGAGACCTGCGACAGTGTATCTTGAAGGAAACTCATAAGAGCGGGTTTTCAATCCATCCAGGGAGCACTAAAATGTACCAAGATCTAAAAGCGATATTCTGGTGGCCAGGTATGAAGAATGATGTGGCATTGTATGTATCTAAATGTTTAATGTGTCAGAAAGTTAAGATTGAGCATCAGAGACCATCAGGGACCCTTCAGCCTTTGGAGATTCTATAATGGAAATGGGAGAGTATTGCATGGATTTTGTGATAGGTTTGCCTAAAACTCGATCTGGTTATGATGCTATTTGGATAGTTGTGGATCGACTGACAAAATCTGCTCACTTTCTTCCTATCCAAATAAGTTGCACAATGGAGGAATTGGCTCGAATGTATATCAAAGAGATTGTCAGGTTACATGGCGTGCCTTCTACTATTATATCTGATAGAGATCCCTGTTTCACATCAAGGTTCTGGAGAGCTTTTCATCATGCATTTGGGACTCATTTAAGCTTGAGTACTGCGTATCACCCTCAGACAGATAGTCAGTCAGAGAGAACTATTCAGACCTTGGAAGATATGCTATGGGCTTGTGTATTGGACTAGTTGCAAGCTGGGATCAGTATATGCCATTAATAGAGTTTGCTTATAATAATAGCTATCATGCGAGTATTGGAATGGCTCCATATGAGGCTCTGTACGGCAGGAAATGTCAATATCCGCTATGTTGGTGTGAAATTGGAGAAAGAAGTTTGTTAGGGCCCGAGATGATAGCTGAAACCACTGAACAGATAAAGAAGATTCGTAGTCGAATAGCCCAAAGCTACCAAAAGAGCTATGCTGATCAGAGGCGAAAGCCTTTGGAGTTCGAAAAAGAAGAACATGTCTTTCTGAAAGTTACAACAACCACTAGAGTGGGAAGAGCTATTAAGACTAAGAAACTGAATCCCCGTTATATTAGACCGTTTGAGATCATAAGGAGAATTGGGCCAGTGGCTTATAGAATTGCCTTACCACCGTATCTTTCGAATTTGCACGACGTGTTTTATGTGTCACAGCTTCGGAAGTATATTCCTGATGCAAGTCATGTTCTAGAACCAGAACCAATCCAAGTAAGAGAAGATCTAACACTTCCAGTAATTCTAGTAAGAATTAATGATACTAATATTAAACGATTACGCGGGAAGGAAGTATCATTGATAAAAGTAGCTTGGAGTCGAGCTGGTATCGAGGAACATACATGGGAGCTCGAATCAGATATGCGAAAGGACTATCCACATCTCTTTTTAGGTAACTAGATTCGAATTTTGAGGGCAAAATTCTTTGTTAGGTGGGTAGAATGTAAACTCTGATTAATTAGTAGATAATTAGTCAATAAATTAGTTTTTAATAAGGAAAATTAGAAATGTGAGTATTATATTAAATTAGGATAGAGCTCATCGAAACGAGAATTTTGACACTAATTTCGAAGGAAACGGTCCAAAATTGGACCGAATGGACCGAACCGGTTGAACCGAACCCGAATGGAGCTGTTGGTCCAACCAAACCAGCCCTTTTAAGTGAACCCAACAGTGCATTCTCCCTCATTTTTAGCAGCACGAAGCTGCAAGCTTTTCCAGGGAGGAGAAGAACGAAACACCCCGTAACCTTATGGTAAATTTCCAACTCCCGTAACTTCTCCGTCTGAGCTCCAATCGCCGCACCGTTTGCGGCCACACATTCACCCCGTCGAGCTCTACGTTTCTACCGGAACAATCTCATAGGTAACTCGTTATTTCACACTCAGCTTTCATTTCCCCCAATTTTTTAGTTTTAAGAAGGAATGTTGAATTTCTTTGATTTTTGATGTTTTAAGATCCAATTAGCTTGAGGAAAACATTCACTCTTGCTTATGTGAAGCTTGGGTAAGGTGAAGATATGATAATTCTATTTTAATTTCATTGGATTTGAGTTTTGAGTATTAAATTGGATATATATGTGTTATAAATGTGTATTAGGTTGTGAATAAATAATTGGAGCTTGAAATTATGAATACTGGAACTTGGAGGAAGCAGATTAGTTGAGGTGTTGAGGGTTGTTTTCTTTTAGAAAAATTGTCTTAGAATAATACTTGGAAATCGGCTAAGGTATGGTTTAGGTTTCTTGCATTTAATATATAATATTCTGTGAAAACTTAGGCTAGATGACCATAGGATAAGTTGGATTGGATGTGTATATTTAATACTTAGTATCCTGTGGATGAACATGGTTGGTTTGGTGCTTGTTGATTAACTGGTGATTTGGTGAATTATTGATTTGAGGTATAACTATTGTGGAGGTTATTAGGATAATGAGGTATTTTGTGTTAAAAGCCTAGGATTTGTGAACTATGATTCTTAGTTGAATTTTGGTTATTGGATTTGAATATTGTATGAGTTTAATTGTTGATCTGATGTAGATTTAATGTGGTGATTGTTATGATGATGAGGAAGGATATGTTGAACTGAAAAGAAAGCAGGTTTGGACCCGAAAAGGGTGGCAAAGTCCAAGTTTTAGAAGAGATGCTGCCGAGATTTTGTAAAAAATTAGAGATTTTATTTATATGATTATTTAAAAAGATTTAGATTCAAATGTTATATGGTTTAATTTTGTGTTATTAAGAAATTGAGAATGTTTTAAGTTTGATTCATTTAGAAAAGAATGAATTATGTTTTGAATTGGAACTATGGATGGACGGAATGGGAGTTGTGATAATGAAGGATAAGGATTGAATATGATTGATGTGTGATGATGAACGAGATGCGATTGAGAAGGATGTGGTTGTTGATGAATTATAATTGAATTATTTATATGGCTTATGAATTTGAATGATCTGAGATACAAGATTCCTGGATAAAGTGTCGTGGCTTGCCACCACTTGTACCAGGTTGAAAACTCGATACTCTGTTGACCCTACGACGTAAGTGTGACCAGGCACTATATAAATTCCCGGGGATGTTACCCCCAGTGAGCAATATTGAATATTTGAGAAAAAGCTATGCGTAGACTCTTGGGGATGCACATCGGGGGACAGTCTAAGTTCAATTCAGACTTGTCGGGTTGGCTGGATAACCGACAAATGAGCCTCATCAACCATAGGACAAGCATGTATCATATGCATAATACTTGAATTACTTGCTTGTGCTTTAATTGGGTGTGCCTATATGTACCTACCATGTTAAATGTGTATTTGTTACCTGCAGTAATTGTAATCTTCTTGTGCTTGCCTTTATCTGTTTATTTGTCTGTGAAAATGCATGAAGGAGTTGGAGGTATAGAGGAATGTTAGTATGGGACTTAGATTTAAGGTTAAGTTAAGTTAGGTTTAAATATTCTTAGAAAACCACCTTCTATGGCTTCTGTTTAATACTTTAAGCTCTATAACTGAGTGTTGGCGTTCTAGGATTGCCTCTGGCATTCCCAGAACCTTATATCTTATGTGTGTGGCACCTTTACCATACTGAGAACCTCCGGTACTCATTCCATACTATGTTGTTGTTTTTCAGATGCAGGTCGGGAACCATCTCGTTAGGCATCTGGACTCTTAAAGTGGAGGGGTTACTGGGTAGTTTTGTTGTACAGTAATGTATATATATGTACTTATTTTTCTCTCTGCATAACTTGTTCTTTTTGATCATCTTAGAGGTTTATGGAGAGGCAAGATTTTGTATATGTACTTTTGAGTTTTGGATACGTATGTATACGTGTAAATATTCTCCATCCAGTCTTGACTTTGCAGGCTGAGTTAGGAGCTTGTTATTTTATATCTTTGGCACTCTATTCCTACTTTTGTTATCTTATGTTTAATAGTTAAGGTTTTCTTAGCACGCAAGATAACTCGTTCCTTGAGCGTTGCGCTTTTATTTCGTGATTTTTATTTCTCCTATCCTTTAAGGCTCTTATCATATTATATTTTTTCTGCTATTATATGTACATATTTTATTTTAGAGGTCGTAATAGCACACCACCTTCATTTTACGACTTAAGCGTAAAACTTAGTTTGGTAGGGTGTTACACAGAATA
>NC_029788.2:70125845-70137973 GCF_000816755.2 Arachis ipaensis
AAAAGGGAACTTTGCTGCGGGCTCATCGCCAGGAAGGGAGGGGGCGATGCTGGTGGGGATTGCTGATAAATCACTATTTTATGGTTTATCTTGTGCTCAATTTAGTAATTTTTATCAAGTCTTTGCACACTTATTCATACTAATTGCATGGTTTTACATTTTCCTTCCTAATTTTGTGCTATGATTGAAAACATGCTTCTTTGGCCTTAAATTTACTATGTTTAATCCCCTCTTATTACCATTCGATGCCGTGATATGTGTGTTAAGTGATTTTAGGCTCTATAGGGCAGGAATGGCTTAGAGGATGGAAATGAAGCATGCAAAAGTGGAAGAAATACAAGAAATTGAAGGAATTGCTGAGCTGTCCAGCCTGACCTCTTTCCACTAAATTGATCATAACCTGAGCTACAAAGGTCCAAATGAGGCGGTTCTAGTTGCGTTGAAAAGCTAACATCTGGGGCTTCGAAATGATATATAATTTGTTATAGTGTCCTTACAGCTAAACGACACGCACGCGTGCATCACGCGCACACATTGTTCTACAGAAAATCCAGCGTAGCAGAATTCGCCCCTAGCAATTTCTGGGCTGTTTTTGACCTAGTTCTCGGTCCAAAAAACACATATTAGAGGTTGTAGAGTGGAGGAATGAGAGAAAATTTCTCATAATTCACAATTTATGTTTTAGATGTAGTTTCTAGAGAGAGAGGCTCTCTCCTCTCTCTAGGTTTTAGGATTTCTCTTAGTTTTAGGTTTATTTATTCTCCATTCCAGGTTCAATGTCCCTTTAATTTAATTTTTCTTCTACTTTTATTTGTTCTAGCTTTCTAGTTTATTTATTTTCCTTGTTGATTACTTTATGTTGACAATTTGGTTTAAGAACTCCATGTTAGAATTGATTTTCTTATTCTATGCAATTTGAGGTATTTCATATTTATGATTTTAATCTAGCTTTTTACATTCTTAGCCTTGAATTGATTAATTGGAGATACTTGAGTTATCAAACTCCTTTGTTGATTGATGATTGGAATTTGCTGGTTTGTTTGGATCCCTCTAAAGCTAGTCTTTCCTTAGGAGTTGACTAGGACTTGAGGAATCAAATTGATTAGTCCACTTGACTTTCCTTTATTTAGTAAGGGTTAACTAAGTGGGAGCAGTGAACAATTCTCATCACAATTGATAAAGATTACTAGGATAGGACGTCCAGTTTTCATAACTTGCTAAGAGTTTTCTTAAATATTAATTTACTTTCTTGCAATTTATTTTTCTTGTTCCTTATTCAAAAACCCCAAAAAGATAATCTTCCATAACCAATAATAAATACACCTCCCTGCAATTCTTTGAGAGACGACCCGAGGTTTGAATACTTCGGTTATTACTTTTTAGGGGTTTTGTTACTTATGACAACTAAACTTTTGTACGAAGGGATTCTTTGTTGGTTTAGAAACTATACTTGCAACGAGACTTTATCTGTGAAATTTTTTACCGACAGAAATCCGTTCGTCAATCGCCATTCTAGTTCCAATTCTTCCATTCTTAAAACCGTAACCCCTTTCATCTTTGCTCTATTTCTATTTTATTTCTCTATTATGTTCTTGTTTTACTCATAGAAGCATATACATCTGTTTTAGTTCAACCCCTTTTGCTCTTCCTATTTCTCTACTGTAATTATTTGGAGTGTTGGCGTTGAATGAGGTTGCTGTTGGCTCTGTAAGAGGTTGCTGCTACCACCAACACTGGTTTATGGCAGAATGATGATGATGCGGTGTTGAGGGTGTAGCCTAGCCAATCGTCATAGCCATAATTCCATCTCCGATTTCTCCTAATTGTGACATCGAGGTAGGAGGTTCGTTTTAAAATTAAAAGTTTTTAATTTAAGAATGCCAAAAATCTTATTGAGTAATAAAAAATAATTTATAAATGCTTTGTATGACTAATTAATGAGGATTGATGAAGTTGGGAATTGTTGGTGATAGTGAGTACGTTTGAATATGATGAAATTGATTTTTGGTTTGTTTGATGGTGCTGTAAGGGTTAAGTAGCTATATGTGTTGGTATATGTAGCTATGATGATTTTTTATGATAGTTGTTAATGATGGCTGATTGTGATGATTGATGATGAATATTGATGGTTATGTTGTTTGGAATTTTGATTGTTTGCTAATGCGTCCGCATCTTTAGTATTTTTTGTTCTTGATTTCAATTGATTTATTAAGAATTTTGGTTGAATAATCAATGAATTTAATGTTGGAATGAACATTACTTTAATTAGTTAAATTTCATTGATTACAGGAAGTTTTAGAAGGAAACAGAAAGAAACAGAACAGAAAGGAGGATGGAGAGCAACAAACAAAAAGCTCTCTGTGACAAGCAGTATGCTTTCTGTGGACATAAAGTTCACTGGAAGGAGAAGGTGAAGGGCATACAATGTAAACTCCATTACGAACTAGTGAGGGAAGAAAAGACATATGTGCGTACGCACAAGCACATATAATTCACCATTTCACGAAGTACGTGGGCAATTTCACGTAAGATGCAGTAGCTATGCGTACGCACAACATGGGAATTCTGGCGAGCGTGCATACGCACGCATGTGTGTGTATGCACGAATTGATTTTCACGTATAACGTGAAATTTTCCACGTACAACGTGAAGGAGAAAGGGTGGCAAAAATTGAAGGAATTAGCTCACATACAACACAGCCTAGTTCACGTTGTATGTGAGCCCAACAAAGAACACTCCGAGGCCAAAATTGCTTTACGTATAACATGACACAAGCCATGTACTACGTTGGCTTTGATGCTCCTCCCAGTATTTCAATTCAAGATCAACTTCTCTCTAATTTTTCAACCTTTTGGAAGATCAATCAAAGCCCATTGATGATGACATTAATTGAAGATTGCAAGGAGATAAAGATTGGAAGTTATGCTAGAGAAAATCATTAATTAGATAGATTTAATTCTATTTTGACTTAGATTCTGTTTTAATTTGAATTTGAATTTAAGTTAGGATTAGTATTTAAGGTAGAGAGGGACTTTTTCTGAGTGACATTTCTCTCTTTCCTTCGGCCATTTTATTTTTCTTAAGGATTCCCTGCAGAACATGAGTTTCTAATTCTCCTTGGTTAAGGTCAGGAGCTCTGTTGATTCCATGGATTAATGTTCTAATCTTTTTACACCTTTGATTAATGTATTTATTGCTTTTCAGGAATAGGTTTTCGTTCTTCATCTTAAAGGATTTGAATGTATTGGAAAACAATTCTTCTCTGATTTGAATTCTTTTAACCTCTTAGAAAAGATGATTAATTGAATTAAGCTTGAAAATCAATTCTCACAACTCTTAAGTTTTGAAACTGGATTGATAAGTGACATAAAATCAACTAGGGAAGATTCTTATGAATTGTGTGGCTTTATAAATTTGTGAATGTTCTTCAACTCTTTTCTTAAGTAATTGACTAAGGGACTAGCGATTAATTAGGTTAAAGAGAAATTAAATCAACAAGGGATTGGAGTTTGATTACTCATGGTTTGTCATAAAAGTATTTTTGTATGATCAAGGTGGAAAGTGAAAATTCTTAATCTGGAAGTTTTAACATCTCTAAAGCCTTAACTTTTTCATTCATATTATTTCTCACACTCACTGTTTTCTTTCGTTTTGCATGCTGTTTATGTTTAAAGCTTTTCAAAACCCTAAATTGATTGTCTGACTAGAATAATTGATTGATTTTGCTTGCTTAATCCATTAATCTTCGTGAGATCGATACTCACTCACCGTGAGTTATTACTTCGTACGACCCGGTGCACTTACCGGTGTTTTGTGGATTGTAAAATCCACAACAAGATTTTGGCACCGTTGCTGGGGATTAATCGTGGTTCACAAACTACCAATCAATTGATTACTTAGATTAGAATTTTTTTACTTTTGTTTATTTACTAATTTTATTTTATTTCCCCTGGGAATTCTCTTCACACTGTGAAGGGTATTCCAATTTAATTTCCTTGTTGTTTTTGTCTATACAAAATAATAGGGATAGAGAACTGCTTCAATATGATCTTGAGATTGAAATAACTCTTTAGCAATAGAGGACGCAAGCTAGGAATCAAAGAGTTGAAGAAGAGATTGAAGAAGAGTTTTCTGGACAAGACATGGCAGAGAACAACAATGCGAATGTTCCTCTACCTAGGAAAACCCTTGAATCTTTTACTACTTTTAATCCAGAGAGTTGTGGAAGTAGCATTGTTACACCTACTGTCAATGCCAACAATATTGAGTTGAAGCCTCAGCTAGTTACATTGGCTCAACAAAATTGCTAATTCAGTGGGAGCCCGTAAGAAGATCCGAATCCATTCATCTCTAATTTCTTGCAAATTTGTGACACTGTCAAGACCAATGGCGTCTCGGTTGAGGTTTACCGACTTTTTCTCTTTCCTTTTGCTGTGAGAGACCGGGCTAAGCAACGGCTAGATAATCAACACAAGGAGAGCTTAGCCACATGGGAGGACTTAGTCACTAAGTTTCTAAATAAGTTCTTCCCACCTCAGAGCTTAACTAAGCTCAGAACCGATGTTCAAACCTTCAGATAGCATGAATGAGAATCCTTCAATGAAGCTTGGGAGAGGTACACAGAGATGCTCAGAAAATGCCAAATCTAAAATCACTTAACAAACATATCAAGGCATCTAATGGAATCAAGGTGAATTAAATTTAGCTATTTTGAGTCCAAAAAGTATGTTTTCACTCTTAAGCACAATTAAAGGAGAAGTTATAAAACCATGCTATTTCATTAAATAAATGTGAGAAAAGGTTATCAAAATGCTCTAAATTCATCACAAGATAGACCTTACAAATGGGGTTTATCAGTGCCCTCCGGATATGTTTGCAGATCGGGTCCAGCTTCAAATATTTTATGATGGGATCACCCCCGCCTCACGGGTTTCACTGGATACCACGGCTGGAGGCTCTTTGCACATGAAGAATACTTCTGATAAAGCATTGGAGTTGATTGAGATGGTAGCCAACAATCAATACCTCTATTCCTCTGAGAGATCAATGAGGAAAAGGAGTCATAAAATTAGATGATATGGACACTCTTTTGGCTCAGAATAAAGTCTTGTCCCAATAATTAAATACAATTACTCAACACATAGGAGGAATGTAAGTGTCAGTAGTGAATTCTCAAGAAAACTCCTATGGTGTGAGTAATGGGCTACTTCAAGGTGAGGGCATGGAGTATGGATATTCTTCTCCGGGGCAAGTACATTTCATAAATAAGCCTCACAATGATCCTTCTCTAAGACCTATAATCCTGGATGGAGGAACCACCCAAATTTTGGGTGGGAAAATCACAATCAGAGGACTAATCACTTCAACCACAACCATCAACCACATCATTTCAACTCTCAACACAACACCTTTAGTTTCCACCAAAATAATCACCCTCCACATAACCAGAACAATTCTAACCAAGCAACACCCTCCATACAACCCACTCAAGATTCCTAAAGGCTCACTAATCTTGAACTTACGGCGAAAAACTCTCCCAAGCCACACTCTCATTCATGGAGGAAACAAGAATTAACCTCAAGAATCAAGGTGCTTCACTTAGAAATTTAGAGGTACAAGTAGGCCAAATTGCTCAACAATTGGAGAAAGCCACCAATATTCTTCCCAATGACACAATTTTAAACCCAAGGGAGGAGTGCAAGACTATTTACTTGAGAAGTAGAAAGGTGGTAGGAGAAGAAGAGAAGGAAAGAACTAAGAAGGATGAGTCCACGACCATGCAAGGAAAAGAAGCTCCAAAAGACACTAATCCTCAAATGGAGCACGTACAACCCACCTTCTAGGACCATAAAACTCAAGTTACAAAAGCTCCACCAAAAGAGAGAATTACAATGCCTGAATACAAGCCTAGGATTCCATATCCTAAAAGGCTCCAGGGAGAAAACAAGGAGAAGCAATATTCCAAATTCTTGGAGATATTCAAGACTTTGGACATCAACATTCCATTTATAGAAGCTCTTGAACAAATGCCCTTGTATGCAAAATTCATGAAGGAATTGTTGTCCAAGAAGAAATCCTTGAATTCCAACGTTTAGTATCTTCTTTTCATTAGAAAGAAAGTAAATAAGCTTGCTTCAAGGTGATGATTCAAGATAGAATTCTATAATCTAATTCGGACAGAAGCTTTGAAAGATTATGATCAATTATGTTGTATTGTACATAAGTGAAATGGTTAACCAAACTCATTTAAATTGCAACCTTTTACCCCTGTTTCATAAGGTTAAGAAATTCGGATCAAGGCATGATTCTTTGCTTGCTTGAGGACAAGCAAGATATTAAGTTTGGTGTTGTGATGCGTCCACATCTTTAGTATTTTTCCTTCTTGATTTCAATTGATTTATTAAGAATTTCTATTGAATAATCACTGGATTTAAGGTTAGAATGAACATTACTTTGATTAGTTGAATTTCATTGATTACAAGAAGTTTTAGAAGGAAAACAGAAAGAAATATAATAAAAAAGAGGATGGAGAGCAACAAATAGAAAGTTTTCTGTGACAAACAATGACAAGTAGAATGCTTTCTGTGAAGGATAGAAAGCTCGTTGGAAGGAGATGGTGAAGGGCATACAATGTGAACTCGATCACGTACTATGTGAGGGAAGAAAAGACATTTGTGCGTACGCACACATGGGTGCGTATGTGTAACACCCTAAACACATAGAGCTTTACGCTTGAGCCGTAAAACAGAGGTGGTGTGGTATTACGACCTCTAAAATAAAATATACGTACATAATATAATTGAAAGAATATAACATTCGAGGAGCCTTGAAGGTTGGTTAAGCAAAAATGTGAAAGATAAAAGCACAACTCTCAAGATAACCTTTACTTGCGTATGAAGAAATGTAAAGAAATATAACTACATATATATATAAGAGCGGAGAGTCAAGGATATAAATATTCAAGCTCTAGGTTGAACCTGCGAAGCTAAGGCTGACCAGAGGATTGATGGAAAGGTTTATGCTGGTTCGGAAATTTAGACAACACAAATCCGTTGTGAGTATAGACCAAACTGACAAATGACTCTCACAATCAATGTTTAAATTTTAAGATGGTCACAATCCAAAACAAATATAAATTGGGAGTTTGAAATCCCAGGTCGTCTCCTTCGACATTGCAATTAAGTATTCAATTATTGGCATGGGGGAATGGGTTGATGGCAATTGGCAAGAAATGAAAATGACAATAAAATAAAGATGCATGCAAGGAATTAAATGAAAAGCAATTAAAGCAACAAAAATGGAATTCAAGTGGTAAAAAGAACTCTCGACAAGGTTTGGGGAAATAAGGATTCCTATCCTAATCATGGACCACAAACATGGTAATTGTGAAGAATCAATCCCAATTAGTCTATCCAAATATCAAGGATAAGTCAAAAGGGCATAATCAATCTCAATCTACAAATCCTAGTCAACTCACTAATTAACTTAGTGAAAGACTAGCGTTAGTGGAAACTAAACCCACTAACAATCCTAACACAATATAGATTGGACATCTATGACTCAAGATCACCTAATTACCCAATTCCAAGCCAAGAGTATGAAAGATTATACAAAAACTAGAAGAGACATTTATCAAACACCTAGCATGCATAAAAGAGAAATCATGATAAATTGCAATAGAAATAAAATCTACACTACCAATTGCATGAGAATAATAATCAAAACTCAACAAGCATCCAAGAAACATAAAATATCAAAACTGCATTAATGGAATCAAAATTGACAAAAGTATATATAACTAAGATTAGCAAAATTAAGAAAATAACAAAAGAAACTAAGAGGATCAAGGCAAGAGAACATGAAAATATAAATGAAACTATCTAAAACAAGAATTAAAGACCAAAATTAAAGAGGAACAAAGCTAAAAATCCTAATTTCTAGAGAGAAGAGAGAGCCTCTTGATGCGTGGCAGAAGTTAACCAATTTAGAGATTTCAATTAAGAGAATAGCATTGCACGTATAGCTCTTAACCGGCTAAGATCTGCCTCACCAATTTAAAAAAAAGGTTGTCACAAATCTATAAATAAAATACTGGGAGTATGAGTCCCAGGTCGTCTCCCAACGAGTTGCAGGAAAGAGGGCTATTTTATTAATTAGGGGTTTTCAGAAAAATTGAATTTTGATAACGAGTAATTAAAATGATTAAAAATTAAGGCAATAAAAATAAACTAAGAATAGTTATTGATACTCTGAATAAAAGGCATTGACTGGGGAATAATTAAATAAAATTTCTATCCTTGTTGGAATCTTCTCAAGTGTAGTGTAAAAAGGTTGTTGTTAAAAGGCATTGACTTGGTTACCCCTTACTAAATAAGGAAAATTATGGTGATTAAACTAACTCTTACCCTCAAATCCTAGTTCTCTCCCTTAGGGAGGTCTAGTGTTAGTAGGTATAGAATTAGCTAACAACGTTCAATTCAACCAAGCACTTGAGCATTCCAACTCAAGTATCTCCTCTTAATCAACCCCCATGTCAAGTAAAAATTTTACTCCATTGACATGAAAGAAATAATCATAAAAATATGAGAAGACATAATTAAATAAAATTAAATAGAGGATTAAAATTAATTAAAAGTAAAAATAATTCTATATATTAATAAACTCAAAACGTAACATACTTATTTGAATAGAGTCAATAATCAACTGAAAAGAGTAAAGAATAAGAAAACAAACTAAAGCAGTATCTTCACGGAGGTAATGGCTCTTCAACATCCACAATCCAAAGCAAAAGCATAAACTATCAATGTAATGCCAATCTAAAAACTCAGATCTAAAACTGAAGTAATCCTAATGTGATGAATCTGAATGTATGTGGATGCGTCTTTCAGTTTCAGCATGTTCCCTAGGTTTAGTCTGTGTTTCTGGGCCGAAAACTGGGTCAAAATGCGGCCCGAAATCACCCCAGCGTATTCTGTTATTTCTGCAGATCGCGCAGGTCACGCGTACGCGTCGTTCACGTCATTCAGCGTTTTTGCTTGCCACGCGTTTGCGTCGTTCACGCATTTGCGTCATTCGTGCAGACTCCAATCCACGCGTTTACGTCAGGCACGTGTCCGCGTCATTGCGAATTCTCCATTTCGCGCGTTCGCGTGGGCCATGCGCTCGTGTCATTTCTCGCTGGTCATATCCTTAGTTTCTTGTGTTCTTTCTATTTCTTCAAGCCTCCTCTCCAATTTCCAAATCATTCGTGCCCTATGAAGCCTGAAACACTTAACACACGGATCACGACATCGAATGGGGTAAAGGGGAATTAAAATACATAATTAAAAGTCTCTAGGAAGCAAGTTTTCAACCATGGAGTGATTTTTGGGAAGGAATTGTAAATACATGCTAATCATATGAATAAGTGGGTAAAGATTTGATAAAACCACACAATTAAACACAATATAAATCATAAAATAATGGTTTATCAACCTCCCCACACTTAAACATTAGCATGTCCTCATGCTTAGTTGAAGTAGATAAAGTAAATGAATAGGGAATTGTAAAACTCATGAAATGCAATGCAACCTATATATATATATATAAATGCAACTATATGCTTCTTGTCTACTTGGTTGAAAGTAAATAAACTCTTAAAGACAAACATAAATCAAATTCCACTAATTCAGTTTATACAGTAAGAACAGATAAAAATGCAAGATAGCTCATGAAAGCAGGGAACATAGAATCAAGCGTTGAACCCTCACTGATGGTGTACGTGCACTCTATTCTCTCAAGTGTATAGGGTAATCACTCTACTCTTCTCTAATCATGCTTTCTAAATTTTGTTCTTCACCTAACCAATCAACAATATTTAACATACCAATGCAAACATCATGAGGTCTTTTTAAGGTTGTAATGGGGCTAAGGTAAGGGTGAGGGTATATATATGGCTAAGTGAGCTTATAAATTGAATCTTTAATTAACCTAAGCTTTCACCTAACATACATATACTCTATATAACTTTAGAATCATGCCTAGCTACCCATAATTTTTCACTTTTGCATTACATACTCATGTATCAACTTTTCTTTAATTTTATCACATATGCATTGATTTTTCATTGACTTAACATTGGGGTAATTTTGTCCCCTTATTTATTTAAATATTTATTGAATATTTTTGGATTTTTTTATAAAAATAAACATAGCTTATCAATGCACATGGATTTTTAATTTTTCTAGTTCCACATGAGTAGGTACCCAAATTCCCATTATTTTATCATGACACATTCCCTTATTAACCCATGTTCCCACAATTTTCCCATACTTAATTGACACACAATTTCTATCTTAAGCTAACCAAAGATTCAATTGGGATATTTAATTGTTTTTCCGCTTAAGGCTAGTAATGTGGTAAAATATAGAACAAATGAGATTAAAAGGCTTAAAGTGGCTGACAAAGGTAATTTAAAAGGTAGGCTTATTTGGGATAAGTGAGCTAAACAAATAATGGCCTCAATCATACGCAAGCATGTAAATACATTACACATTGGACATATAGGATGAAACAAAATAAGATTACAATCATAGAGAAGTAAACACACAAGAATAAAATATTTATGGTTAAATAATGTAACCATGTGATTAAGCTCAAATCTCACAGGTTGTGTGTTCTTAGCTTTTTAAAATATTTGTGGTGTTGAAGGAGGAATGTCTTCAGCCGGTTCTGTAGGCTGGCTTGTAGTGGCTAGTGGTGGTTTGATATATTTCCCATTAGGAACGTACTGATCATCCCGTGGAAGTATGGCTTTGGTGTCCCCAGCTCGGTAGGAGACTCCGGCTGCCGAGACGAGATCTGAAACCAAGGCGGAAAAAGGTAAGTTGCCTGCAATTTGTACGTGTCCCATAGCATTCTGGATGTGTCTTGGTAAATTGAGGTGCTGGTCTGTAAGGATACACCAAAGTAAAACAGCCATGTCTGCAGTGAACGAGGACTCGTGAGTGCTCGGAAAGATGTAATGAGACATAATCTGTGCCCATACTCTACCCTCCAAGGTAAGTGCTGAAGCCGATATCCCTTTTGGTCGGGATCGATGGTATCCGTAGATCCATCTGCTGCCAGGTTGTGCTATAACTTTGAGAACGGCGTCCCAGTCAAATTGGTATGTCTGGCGCTTGAGTGAGGCTTCTTGAAATGTGTCCAATCCTTCTGAAGTAGGGGAAAGATCTAAAGCTTGTTGAATGGCCTCTTCAATTATGGGGACTTGCTTCTGACGGACTTAGATAGACTGCATGGTTGGCATGTGAAAGTTGGAGTAGAATTCTACTACCCATGAGAGATTAACCTGCCGTGGGTGTCTCTGTAGGAATCCCCATTGTCTTCGTTCAATTTGCGGCTCAACAAATTCAGCAATGCGGGTCGGGAGGATGAGAAGGTATTCATTGTTGTAATTCCTCTCTGCTAGGATGGGGAACATCTGCTCATAGTAGCGGTTAGGAAACCGCGCATTATCCTTTGCTGGGAAGGCTTTTTCTTTTTCATCGACCTTGATGATCCTCTTGATTCTTTTTGTTGAGGGTTTTACTGCTGTTGAAGATGGCTCTGCCACTAATGCTCTTTTTGTTCCTCTCCTTGCTGGTGGTTTGGTAGTAACTTTCTCCTTTCCTTTGTTGGTGGCCATCCTAAGGGAAGAGAAAGTAATGTGTAAAGCGAAGGGTTCGAGCAATGGAGCAAACATTATGGTTGATAATTGGTGCACAAATTGTGAATCACACTTTTCACACTCGTACCACTAACCAGCAAGTGCACTGGGTCGTCCAAGTAATACCTTGCATGAGTAAGGGTCGAATCCCACGGAGATTGTTGGTTTGAAGCAATCTATGGTTATCTTGCAATTCTTAGTCAGGAAGTCAATTATGTTTATCAGTTGAATTGCGAATAAACAAGAGAGCATGGATTAAAGGTTACTTGTTATGCAGTAATGAAGAATATGTTGGAGTTTTGGAGATGCTTTGTTTTCTGAATCTCTGCTTTCCTCTGTCTTCTGATTCACGCACGCACGTCCTTCTATGGCAAGCTGTGTGTAGGTGGATCACCATTGTCAATGGCTACCATCCATCCTTCCAGTGAAAAGGGTCCAGGTG
>NC_029788.2:70173145-70175782 GCF_000816755.2 Arachis ipaensis
TCCTTCTATGGCAAGCTGTGTGTAGGTGGATCACCGTTGTCAATGGCTACCATCCATCCTTCCAGTGAAAAGGGTCCAGGTGTACTGTCACCGCACGGCTAATCATCTGTAGGTTCTCAGTCGTACCGGAATAGGATTTACTATCCCTTTGCGTCTGTCACTACGCCCAGCACTCGCGAGTTTGAAGTTTGTCACAGCCATCCAATCCCAGAATCCTACTCGGAATACCACAAGCAAGGTTTAGACTTTCTGGATTCTCATGAATGCCGCCATCAATCTAGCTTATACCACAGAGATTTTGATTAAGGAATCTAAGAGATATTCATTCAATCTGATGTAGAACGGAGGTGATTGTCAGACACACGTTCATGGATTGAGGAAGGTGATGAGTGTCACTGATCATCACCTTCTCCATAGTTAGGCACGAATGGATATCTTAGATAAGAACACACATGTTGAATGGAAAATAGAAGTACTTGCATTAATTCATCGAGACACAGCAGAGCTCCTCACCCCCAACAATGGAGTTTAGAGACTCATGCCATCAAAGAGTACAAAGTTCAGATCCAAAATGTCATGAGATACAAAATAAATCTCTAAAAGTTGTTTAAATACTAAACTAGTAACCTAGGTTTACAGAAAATGAGTAAGCTATAACAGATAGTGCAGAAATCCACTTCTGGGGCTCACTTGGTGTGTGCTGGGGCTGAGACTAAAGCTTCTCACGTGCCTGGGGCTGTTTTGGGTGTTCAACGCCAGCTTTGGATCCTTTTCTGGCGTTGAACTCCAACTTGCAACTTGTTTCTGGCGCTGGATGCCAGAATTGGGCAGAGAACTGGCGTTGAACGCCAGTTTACGTCGTCTATCCTTAAGCAAAGTATGGACTATTATATATTGATGGAAAGCCCTGGATGTCTACTTTCCAACGCAATTGGAAGAACGCCATTTGGAGTCATGTAGCTCCCGAAAATCCATTTTGAGTGCAGGGAGGTCAGAATCCAACAGCATCAGCAGCCCTTTTACAGCCTGAATCAGATTTTTGCTCAGCTCCCTCAATTTCAGCCAGAAAATACCTGAAATTACAGAAAAACACACAAACTCATAGTAAAGTCCAGAAATGTAGATTTTGCCTAGAAACTAATGAAGATAAACTAAAAACCAACTAAAACATACTAAAATCTATATGAAATTAACCCCAAAAAGCGTATAAAATATCCGCTCATCACAACACCAAACTTGAACTGTTGCTTGTCCTCAAGCAACTAGACAAATAAAATAGAAGACTAATAAGTCAAGAAGCAATAATATCTCAGAGTTTTTGAGTGAAGCTCAGATTCTAATTAGATGAGCGGGACTAGTAGCTTTTTGCTTCCGAACAGTTTTGGCATCTCACTTTATCCATTGAAGCTCAGAGTGATTGGCATCTATAGGAACTTAGAACTCAGATAGTGTTATTGATTCTCTTATTTCAGTATGATGATTCTTGAACACAGCTACTTTATGAGTCTTGGCCGTGGCCCTAAGCACTTTGTTTTCCAGTATTACCACCGGATACATAAATGCCACAGACACATAATTGGGTGAACCTTTTCAGATTGTGACTCAGCTTTGCTAAAGTCCCCAATTAGAGGTGTCTAGGGTTCTTAAGCACACTATTCTTCTTGCTTTGGACCTTGACTTTAACCGCTCAGTCTCAAGTTTTCACTTGACACCTTCACGCCACAAGCATATGGCTAGGAACAGCTTGGTTTAACCGCTTAGGCCAGGATTTTATTCCTTTAGGCCCTCCTATCCACTGATGCTCAAAGCCTTGGGATCCTTTTTATTACCCTTGCCTTTTGGTTTTAAGGGCTATTGGCTTTTTCTGCTTGCTTTCTCTTCCTTTTTTTTTTCTGTAAGCTTTGTTCTTTGATGCTTTTTCTTGCTTCAAGAATCATTTTTATGATTTTTCAGATTATCAATAACATGTCTCATGTTCATCATTCTTTCAAGAGCCAACATATTTAACAGTCTTAAACAACAAATTCAAAAGACATATGCACTGTTCAAGCATTCATTCAGAAGACAGAAAGTATTGCCACCACATGTTACTAATTAGAATTTTTCTTATTAAAAAAAACTCGAATTTTATTGCCTCTTATTCAAAAGATCTACTATTTTATTCATGTTTGCTGATGATGAGAGAAATAGACTATAACTTAATTGGAGGTAAAATCAAAATAGACACTAATTACTACTATATGACCCCTAAGGTAAACTCTTATAACGACAACTATCACAGAGTTAAAGCAGAAATTGGAATTTAACAACCTTTGTTCTGGGAAGTGGATGTTCCTCGGATCTGTGGGGTGCTTGGTCCTTCAAGAGATAACTTCTGACGCTTCAATTCCCTCAAGTCACGCCCTTGCTCTTCCTGTTCTTTAATCAAATAGCAAAGAATTTGACTTTGTTCCTTCTGTTCCTTTATTATTTGTTCCATACCTTCTTGCATCTTGGTAACTGATGTTTCAAGATACTCCCAATATTCAGATTGAGGGATTTCTGGGAGAAATTCCTGTGTTTTCTTCTTGATGGGGTCATCCTGTGCTTGTTGTTTTTCCATTGATGCTTTGGTGATTGGTTTCTCAATTGAGATAT
>NC_029788.2:70179540-70182160 GCF_000816755.2 Arachis ipaensis
TATTCAGATTGAGGGATTTCTGGGAGAAATTCCTGTGTTTTCTTCTTGATGGGGTCATCTTGTGCTTGTTGTTTTTCCATTGATGCTTTGGTGATTGGTTTCTCAATTGAGATATACTCAGTTATTCCCATCCTTACCCCAGCGTCCTTGCAGAGCAGAGAAATCAAGCTTGGGTAAGCCAACCTGGCCTCTTTAGAATTTTTATTAGCAATTTTGTAGAATTCAGTTGAAATCAGTTGATGAACTTCCGCTTCTTTTCCCATCACGATGCAATGGATCATCACTGCTCTTTTAACAGTGACTTCAGAACAGTTGCTAGTGGGCAGCAGAGAATGCCCAATGAAATCCAGCCATCCTCTGGCGACTGGTTTGAGATCTTCTCTTTTGAGTTGATTTGGGACACCCTTCGTGCTGGTGGTCCACCTGGCTCCAGGGATACATATATCCTCTAGGATCTTATCCAGGCCCTTGTCTGTTCTCATCATTCTCCTGTTGAAAGAGTTTGGATCATCCTTCAGCTGAGGTAGCTTTAAGATCTCCCTGATCTTGTCAGGGTTGGTATGAACAATCTTTCCTCTGACCACGGTCCGATATTCATAGAAAGCAGTTCCAGATAGTTTTTGCTTGTCTGTCTACCACATGTTAGCATAGAACTCCTGGACCATATTCCTTCCCACTTTCGTCTTAGGATTAGCTAGGACATCCCAGTTCCTGATTCGAATTTGCTCATGGATCTCCGGATATTCGTCTTCTTTCAGATCGAATCTAACTTCCGGGATCACTGATCTTAGACCCATTATTTTGTAATAATGGTCTGAATGTTCTTTAGATAAGAACTTCCCTTGATTCCAAAGTGGTTTTGGAACGCTCTCTTTCTTGCCTCTTGAAGTGGGTTGTTTTCCCTTAGGAGCCATGATCTTAGTGATCACGAATAAACACACCAAACTTAGAGGTTTGCTTGTCTTCAAGCAAAAGAAAAGAAAGGAGAGGGATATAAGGAGAGCTAGGTGCAATTGTTGATGGAAGGGGAGGGAGGCCGAACCCATATTTAAAGGGAGGGGGGTGGGTTCAAAAATTTAGAAAAGATATGATAAAAAAATTTATTTGGAAAAGATAAGATAGAAGATATGATAAGAGAGGATGTAGTTTAAAATTGAAAAGATATGAAAGATTTTTGAAAAAGATAAATCTAGATTTTGAAAAAGATAATGTGGAGATTTGAAAAAGATATTAGTTGAAAAGATAGATTTCTTTTGAAAATTTGAAAAAGAGTTGAATTGAATTGAAAAAGAGGGTTTGTGCTTATGGATTAAGATACATATGATATTTTTAAGGTAGGATTTTTAGAAATTAGGAATTTTAGAAATCAGGGTTCTTAACATGTTTATGCAAGAAATCATGAATTGAAATATGAAAATTAAGATTAAAATGAAAAATATGAAGAAAAAAATGAATTTACCTCCTCCCCACCATCCTGGCGTTTGAACGCCCAAACGCTGCATGTTTTGGGCGTTCAACGCCCAAATGCTGCCTCTCCTGGGCGTTCAACGCCCAGCTACTGCTTCTTTCTGGCGTTGAATGCCAGGAAGTCCTTTGTTACTGGGCGTTTTTCTGAACGCCCAGAATGCTGTAAATCTGGCGTTAAACGCCCAGATGGCTATCCTCACTGGCGTTCAACGCCCAGTGGATGCTTCTTTTGGGCGTTGAACGCCCAAAACAGACTCTTACTGGCGTTTTCTTGCCAGTGAGCTCTTTTTCTCTATTTTGTGTGCAGATTCCTTCTGTAACCTTGTGAACTTATGCAATTGATTATTTACCTTGTTATCAATGAACTTTATATAAAAAAATAAAAATTAAAATAGGGTAAAATGCTTAGAGGATTGATGCCCCATGGCTGGGTTGCCTCCCAGCAAGCGCTTCTTTATTGTCTTTAGCTAGACCTTGCTGAGCTTTTAGTCTAGCTTCAGCTTTGAGCACTCTTGCTCAACATTGCCTTCAAGATAGTGCTTGATTCTCTGTCCATTGACAATGAACTTCTTATCAGAATCAATATCTTGAAGCTCCACATAACCATATGGTGATACACTTGTAATCACATATGGTTCCCTCCACCGGGACTTTAGTTTCCCGGGGAATAGCCTGAGCCTAGAGTTGAACAACAGAACCTTTTGTCCTGGTTCAAAGATTCTAGATGACAGCTTTCTGTCATGCCACTTTTTTTATTTTTCTTTATAAAGCTTGGCATTTTCGAAAGCAATGAATCTGAATTCCTCTAGCTCATTTAGCTAGAGCAATCTTTTTTCTCCAGCTAATTTGGCATCAAAGTTTAGGAATCTGGTTGCCCAGTAAGCTTTATGTTCCAGTTCCACGGGCAGGTGACATGCCTTACCATAGACCAGTTGGTATGGAGAGGTCCCTATAGGAGTCATGAATGCTGTTCTGTATGCCCACAGAGCATCATCCAAGCTTCTTGCCCAATCCTTTCTACGGGTATTTACAGTCCGTTCTAGGATTCTTTTTAGCTCTCTGTTAGAGACTTCAACTTGTCCATTAGTCTGTGGATGATATGGAGTCGCCACCTTGTGGCGAATCCCATACCGGACCATGGCAGAGTAAAGCT
>NC_029788.2:70182186-70184250 GCF_000816755.2 Arachis ipaensis
ATGGTGGGAAAGGTCCCATGAAGTCAATTCCCCATACGTCAAACAACTCAATCTCCAAGATTCCTTGTTGAGGCATGGCATAACCATGCGGCAGATTACCAGCTCTTTGGCCACTGTCACAGTTACATACAAACTCTCGAGAATTTTTATAGAGTGTGGGCCAATAGAAGCCACATTGGAGGACCATGGTGGCTGTTCGCTCACCTCCGAAATGGCCTCCATATTGAGATCCATGGCAATGCCATAGGATCCTCTGTGCTTCTTCTCTAGGAACACACCTACGGATTATTCCGTCTGCACATCTCTTAAAGAGATAGGGTTTATCTCACAAGTAGTACTTTGCATCAGTGATTAATTTTTTCTTTTGTTGCCTATTGTACTCTTTGGGTATGAACCTTGCAGCTTTATAGTTTGCAATATCGGCAAACCATGGTGTTTCCTGAATGGCAAATAAATGCTCATCCAGAAAAGTCTCAGAGATCTCAAGAGAGGGGAGGGATGTCCCTTCTACTGGCTCTATCCGGGACAGATGATCAGCCACTTGGTTCTCTGTCCCTTTTCTGTCTCTTATTTCTATATCAAACTCTTGCAGAAGCAACACCCATCTGATGAGCCTGGGTTTTGAATCCTGCTTTGTGAGTAGATATTTAAGAGCAGCATGGTCAGTATACACAATCACTTTTGATCCTACTAAGTATGATCTGAACTTGTCAATGGCATAAACCACTGCAAGTAATTCTTTTTCTGTGGTTGTGTAATTTTTCTGGGCATCATTTAAAACACGACTAGCATAATAAATGACGTGCAGAAGCTTGTCATGCCTCTGTCCCAATACTGCACCAATGGCGTGATCACTAGCATCACACATTAGCTCAAATGGTAATGTCCAGTCTGGTGCGGAAATAACTGGTGCTGTGACCAGCTTAGCTTTCAGCGTTTCAAACGCCTGCAGACACTCTGTGTCAAACACAAATGGCGTGTTAGCAACTAGCAGATTACTTAGAGGTTTTGCAATTTTTGAAAAATCCTTTATAAACCTCCTATAGAATCCTGCATGCCCCAGAAAGCTTCTGATTGCCTTAACATTGGCAGGTGGTGGTAATTTTTCAATTACCTCTATTTTTGCTTGATCCACCTCTATTCCCTTGTTTGAGATTTTATGCCCAAGGACAGTCCCTTCAGTCACCATGAAGTGACATTTTTCCCAGTTTAAGACTAGGTTGGTCTCTTGGCATCTCTTCAGGACAAGTTTCAGGTGATCAAGACAGGAGCTGAATGAGTTTCCATATACTGAGAAGTCATCCATGAAGACCTCCAGAAATTTTTCTACCATATCAGAGAAAATAGAGAGCATGCATCTATGGAAGGTTGCAGGCGCATTACACAGCCCAAATGGCATCCTTCTATAAGCAAACACTCCAGATGGACATGTGAATGCTGTTTTCTCTTGATCCTAGGGATCTACTGTAATCTGGTTATAGCCTGAGTAGCCATCCAAAAAGCAGTAATAATCATGACCTGCCAGTATTTCTAGCATCTGGTCTATGAATGGTAAAGAAAAATGATCCTTTCTGGTTTCTGTATTGAGCCTTCTGTAGTCAATACACATGCGCCACCCTGTAACTGTTCTTGTAGGAATCAGTTCATTTTTTTCATTATGAATCACTGTCATGCCTCCCTTCTTTGGGACGACTTGGACAGGGCTCACCCAGGGGCTATCGGAAATAGGATAAATAATCCCAGCCTCTAGTAATTTGGTGACCTCTTTTTGCACCACTTCCTTCATGGCTGGATTTAGCCGCCTCAGTGGTTGAACCACTGGTTTAGCATTATCCTCCAATAAGATTTTGTGCATGCATCTAGCTGGGCTTATGCCTTTAAGGTCACCTATGGACCACCCAAGAGCTGTCTTGTGTGTCCTTAGCACTTGAATAAGTGCTTCCTCTTCTTGTGGATTTAAAGCAGAGCTTATGATCACTGGAAAAGTGTCACCTTCTCCCAGAAATACATATTTCAGGGATGGTGGTAATGGTTTGAGCTCGGGTTTAGGAGGTTTTTCCTCTT
>NC_029788.2:70184353-70194119 GCF_000816755.2 Arachis ipaensis
CCCTTGTTGGACATCAATGAGGGTTCGTCTAGTTGCTAGGAAGGGTCTTCCTAGAATGAGAGTAGCACTCTTGTGCTCCTCCATTTCCAGCACTACAAAGTCAGTAGGAAAGGCGAATGGCCCAACCCTGACGATCATGTCTTCAATCACGCCTGATGGGTATTTAATGGAGCCATCAGCAAGTTGGAGACATAACCGGGTTGGTTTAACTTCTTCAGTTAAGCCAAGCTTTCTGATAGTGGATGCAGGTATTAGGTTGATGCTTGCCCCAAGATCGCACAAAGCTGTCTTGGTGCAATTACCTTAATATGCATGGTATCAGAAAACTCCCAGGGTCTTTAAGCTTTTCAGGAAAGCTTTTTAGAATGACTGCACTGCATTCTTCAGTGAGGAGAACTCTTTCTGTTTCTCTCCAATCCTTTTTATGACTCAGGATCTCTTTCATGAACTTGGCATAAGAAGGTATTTGCTCAAGTGCCTCTGCAAATGGAATCTTTATTTCAAGAGTCCTGAGATAATCTGCAAAGCGAGCAAATTGCTTATCCTGCTCCTCTTTCCGGAGTTTTTGAGGATAAGGTATCTTGGCTTTATATTCCTCAACCTTAGTTGTTGTAGGTTTATTGCCTACAGAAGTGGTTGAAGAAGCCTTTTTAGCGGGGTTGTCATCAGCACTTGTGTGTGTCTGATCCCTCACTGGCAATTGAGTGCCAGAGTTAGAAGCTGGAGTGACGTTAGACGCCAACTCCTTGTCTGTTCTTGGCATCTGAACGCCAGAACTGTGCCCATTTTGGGCGTTCAATGCCAGATCCTGCCTATTTTGGGCGTTCAACGCCAGATCCTTGCTTGTTTCTGGCGTTGAACGCCAGTCTTGGGCATGGTCTGGGCGTTCAGCGCCAGCCTTCCACCAGATTGCTGGCGTTTTAACACCAGAATTACTTTTCCCTGGGCTCTTACTGTCCTCAGGTAAATTTTGGGTGGTTTGCTCATTCCTTGGCTCTTTGCTGCCTTGAGGTGGGGTATTTAATGTTTTCCCACTTCTTAATTGAACTGCTTGGCATTCTTCTGTTATTTGTCTTGACAGCTGCTGCTTTGTTTGCTTCAATTGTTCTTCCATATTTATATTTTCCATCCTTGTCTCTTGTAGTTTATCCTTGAATTCGGCTAACTGCTTTGTTAGAAAGTCCAATTGCTGATTGAATTCAGCAGCTTGTTTTAAGAGACTTTAAACCAAAAAGAAAAATTTTCCTAATCTAAGCAACAAAATAAACCGTCAGTTGTTCAAGCTCGAACAATCCCCGACAACGGCGCCAAAAACTTGGTGCACGAATTGTGAATCACACTTTTCACACTCGTACCACTAACCAGCAAGTGCACTGGGTCGTCCAAGTAATACCTTACGTGAGTAAGGGTCGAATCCCACGGAGATTGTTGGTTTGAAGCAATCTATGGTTATCTTGCAATTCTTAGTCAGGAAGTCAATTATATTTATCAGTTGAATTGCGAATAAACAAGAGAGCATGGATTAAAGGTTACTTGTTATGCAGTAATGGAGAATTTGTTGGAGTTTTGGAGATGCTTTGTCTTCAGAATCTCTGCTTTCTTCTGTCTTCTGATTCACGTACGCACGTCCTCCTATGGCAAGCTGTGTGTAGGTGGATCACCGTTGTCAATGGCTACCATCCATCCTTCCAGTGAAAAGGAAATACTTGCATTAATTCATCGAGACACAGCAGAGCTCCTCACCCCCAACAATGGAGTTTAGAGACTCATGCTGTTAAAGAGTACAAAGTTCAGATCCAAAATGTCATGAGATACAAAATAAATCTCTAAAAGTTGTTCAAATACTAAACTAGTAACCTAGGTTTACAGAAAATGAGTAAGCTATAACAGATAGTGCAGAAATCCACTTCTGGGGCCCACTTGGTGTGTGCTGGGGCTGAAACTAAAGCTTCTCACGTGCCTGGGGCTGTTTTGGGCATTCAACGCCAGCTTTGGATCCTTTTCTGGCGTTGAACTCCAACTTGCAACTTGTTTCTGGCGCTGGACGCCAGAATTGGGCAGAGAACTGACGTTGAACGCCAGTTTACGTCATTTATTTTTGAGCAAAGTATGGACTATTATATATTGATGGAAATCCCTGGATGTCTACTTTCCAACGCAATTAGAAGCATACCATTTGGAGTCCTGTAGCTCCAGAAAATGCATTTTGAGTGGAGGGAGGTCAGAATCCAACAGCATCAGCAGTCCTTTTTCAGCCTGAATCAGATTTTTGCTCAGCTCCCTCAATTTCAGCCAGAAAATACCTGAAATTACAGAAAAATACATAAACTCATAGTAAAGTCCAGAAATGTGGATTTTGCCTAGAAACTAATGAAAATAAACTGAAAACCAACTAAAACATACTAAAATCTATATGAAATTAACCCCAAAAAGCGTATAAAATATCCGCTCATCAATAATCAATGCACGTTAAAGAGGGATGATGTTAACACATGGTCTAGACTACATGTGAAAAGTTCATCAAAGGTAATATAACAAGTGCATGTGATGGCAATTGAATGCGAGATGTTTATTGGCATGCCGGCAAAGCCATGAGTAGCATAGATCAAGCATTCAATGTCCAAGTTAGATTACCAAGTCTTTCAAACTAATAACCTGTTTGTATTGAAAATTAAATTAAATTAATAAAATATAAAAGGAGTTTTGTGAAAAACAGGCATTAAAGTAGTAAGATAACATAAAGGTAGTACATGATGCCATACGGGCTTTTTCACAAACACATAGCATGCATGGTAAATATGTTTTTGAAAGTAGTAAATTTATTCATGCAAGCAACCCTTTTGAAAAGAAATATATAATTGTCAAACAATACATAATAACTCACAAGCAAAATATGAAAGAAGATAATGACCTAAATAAATTTCTAACACTAATTAAAGCAATAAAAAGAAAAGTAAAAGGAAAATAGAATGTAGATAATAAAAGAAAAAGAAGAATTAAACATAAATAAAAATAATAAAAAAATGAAAATAAAGAGAGAAAGAAAAGAACCTTGGTAATGGATGTGAAAAATAAGGAAGAAGAAAGTAAAAAGTGAGAATGGGTAGAGAAGGGGGAAGGGAAAAGAAAGAAATAATAAGGGAAAAGAAAAATAAGGATTTGGGAGAAGAAATGATAATATATTTTGGCTGATCTGGATATTCTGTGCGCCGCATGTGATGCGGACACGTGAGTGACGCGGTCGCGTGATGTGTGATGTTTTTCAAGTGACGCGAACGCGTGGGTCACGCGGTCGCGTGACTTGATTTGTGCGAATGGCGCGAGGGCAACGACGCGTTCGCGCAACTCTGTGTTAAACTTAGTTTGCCAAAACTTAGGGTGACCCGATCGCATGGGTTATGCGATCGCATGAATGGCCATGTTTGGAGGATGACGCGGCTGCGTGGGGCACGCAGTCGCGTGATGAGGCTGGTGCTTCTAGCATCATTCCAGCCCGTGGGTGACGCGGACGCGTGGGAGGCTTATTTTCCAATTGACGCGGCCGCGTGGGGCATGCAGACGTGTGGGCATGTTTGTGCCTAAGGCACGCCTCCATCCACGCTTTCTGTCCTATTCTCTTTTCTTCAAAACGCACTGGTGACGCGGACGCGTCACCGACGCTGTCGCGTCGCGTGCGTGCTTTTTTTATTAAAATAATTTGCAAAATGCTCATGCAAACTATATGCAGCTATATACAGGGATGATGAGAAGAGTCATTAACATCATAAAAATAAAGTGAAAATAAAACTAAGACTGAAACGAAACGATCATACCATGGTGGGTTGTCTCCCACCTAGCACTTTGCTTTTATGTCCTTAAGTTGGATGCTCGTTAGGCTCATTCTGCTTCTCTTACTGGGTCTTCCAAGAGGAAAATCTCTAGTTCCTTTTGCTTCTTCATCTTCTCACCACGATAAAGCTTTAGGCGATGTCCATTGACCTTTAGAAATTTGGAGTTAGTAGGATGACACAGGTAAAAAACTCCGTATGGCTCTACCTTTTCTACTCTGTATGGACCTTCCCATCTTGATCTCAGTTTACCCGGCATGAGCCTCAATCTGGAGTTATATAGTAGAACTAACTCCCCGGGTTCGAATTCTCTCCTTTTAATGTGCTTGTCATGGACAGCCTTCATTTTCTCCTTGTAATGCCTGGAGTTGTCATATGCTTCTAGGCGAAGGTTCTCCAGCTCTGCTAGTTGCAGTTTTCTTTCAGCACCAGCTTTTGTAAGATTCATGTTGCACTCTCTTACAGCCTAGAAAACCTTGTGTTCCACCTCTACGGGAAGGTGGCAAGCCCTTCCGTATACCAAGTGGAAGGGGCTCATCCCAATGGGTGTCTTGTACGCTGTTCTATATGCCCAGAGTGCATCTTGTAGCCTGGCACTCCAATCCTTCCTATGAGGTTTTACTATCTTCTCCATAATGCATTTTATCTCTCGGTTAGAGACTTCTACTTGCCCATTGGTCTGGAGATGATAAGCTGTTGCTACTTTGTGAATTATCCCATGCTTTTTCAGTAATCCTGTTAGTCTCCTGTTACAAAAATGGGTGCCTTGATCGCTCACGATTGCTCGTGGTGATCCAAAGCGATAGATAATATAGTTTCTAACAAAGGAAACAACAGTGTTAGCATCATCAGTGTGGGTAGAAATTGCTTTCACCCATTTAGAAACATAATCTACGGCTAACAATATATAAGAGTAACCATTAGAAGTTGGAAATAGACCCATGAAGTCAATACCCCAAACATAAAAAATTTCACAGAAAAGCATAACCTGTTGAGGCATCTAATCCCTCTTGGATATATTACCAAACCTTTGGCATGGGGAACAAGATTTACAAAATTCAGCAGCGTCTTTAAAAAGAGTAGGCCACTAGAATCCACAGTCTAAAATTTTTCTAGCTATTCTTTGAGGGCCAAAATGTCCTCCACTCTCAGATGAGTGGCAAGCCTCTAAAATAGACTGGAATTCTGATTGAGGCACACATCGTCTAATTAACTGGTAAGCACCACACCTCCATAAAGATGGATTATCCCATATATAATATTTGGACTCGCTTTTCAGCTTGTCTCTCTGGTGCTTAGTAAAATTTGGAGGAAAAGTGTGGCTAACTAGATAATTAGCTACAGGTGCATACTAAGGAACTACTTCAGATACTGCTTGTAAGTTATCAAATGGAAAATTATCATTTATAGGAGCGGAGTCACCCTTAATATGCTCAAGGCGACTCAAGTGGTCTGCCACTAAATTCTGGTTACCACTCCTATCCTTAATTTCTAAATCAAATTCTTGCAGCAGTAGTATCTAATGTATTAGCCTTGGTTTGGACTCCTTTTCAGCTAATAAATATTTTAGAGCTGCATGATCTGAGTACACTACTACCTTAGTACCAAGTAAGTAGGCTCAGAATTTATCCAGAGCAAAAACAATAGCAAGAAGCTCTTTTTCAATAGTAGTGTAATTAGACTGAGCAGCATCTAAAGTCTTAGATGCATAAGCAATTACAAAAGAGTCCTTACCTTCGCGCTGAGCCAGCGCTATTCCTACTGCATGGTTAGAAGCATCACACATGATTTTAAATGGCTGGCTCCAGTCAGGTCCTCTCACAATTGGAGCTTGAGTCAGGGCGATCTTCAGCTTATCAAATGCTTGCATACAGCTCTCACTGAACTCGAACTCAATATCTTTCTGCAGCAATCTGGATAAAGGCAGTGCTACCTTACAGAAGTCCTTAATAAATCTCTTGTAAAAACCTGCGTAGCCAAGGAACAAACAGACTTCCCTCACGGAGGAGGGGTAAGGTAAACTAGAAATAACATCCACCTTTGCTGGATCTACAGAAATGTCAATATTAGACACAACATGTCCTAATACAATTCCTTGTTTGACCATAAAGTGACATTTTTTTCAAAATTTAATACAAGGTTTGTATTAACACATCTGTCTAACACTCTAGATAAACTATCCAAGCAAAGGCTAAATGAATCATCATATATGCTGAAATCATCCATAAAAATCTCCATACAGTTCTCAATAAGATCAGAGAAAAGACTCATCATGCATCTTTGGAAAGTAGCAGGTGCATTACACAAGCCAAAAGGCATTCTTTTATAAGCATACATTCCAAAGGGACATGTAAAAGTAGTCTTTTCCTGATCTTCAGGAGCTATATGAATTTGAAAGTTTCCTGTATAACCATCTAAAAAACAATAATGAGATTTACCTGACAGGCGATCAAGCATCTGATCAATAAATGGCAAGGGGTAATGATCCTTGCGAGTGGCTTGGTTGAGACGCCTATAGTCAATGCAAACTCTCCATGAATTCTACACTCTAGTTGTCAGAAGATCTCCATGCTCATTCTTTATTGTTGTGACTCCAGACTTCTTGGGCACTACTTGTACTGGGCTGACCCATTCACTATCTGAAATCGGGTAAATGATATCTGCTTCAAGTAGCCTGGTCACTTCCTTTTTATCAACTTCTAAGATGGTGGCATTCAATCTTCTTTGCGGCTGATGGACAGGCTTTGCTCCCTCTTCTAAGAATATTCTATGTTCACAAACTTGGGGGCTGATGCCTACTATATCCGCCAAGCTCCATCCAATTGCTTTCTTATGTTTTCTCAGCATACTGAGTAGCTATTTTTCTTGTTGAGAAGTGAGTTCCCTTGCAATGATGACTAGGAACTTCTGCTTGTCCTCAAGGTAAGCATACTTGAGGTGTAAAGGAAGGGGCTTTAATTCTAATTTCTGCTCATAGCTAGGCTCTGGATCATCTGGGGCAGGTGATAATGGTAAAGTCTTCTCATTGTTTTCAGAAAGTGTCCCCACACTTAGACCTTGCTCCATGTACTTCTCTTCTAATTCTTCCTGGTGAACTTCAGCTACAGTTTCATCAATAATGTCACACTGGAAGATAAAATGATCTTCCGGAGGATGCTTCATAGCTTCATTTAAACTGAAACTCACTGTTCTGCCATCTATCTCAAAGGAGCAAGTTCCTGAGAATGCATCCAGCTTGAACTTTGAAGTCTTCAGGAATGGTCTTCCAAGCAGGATTGATGACGGTCTTCCTGAGTCATTGGGGGGCATTTCTAGGATGTAGAAATCAATGGGAAATGTAAGCCCCTTAATGCTCACTAATACATCTTCAGCATTTCCAACTACTGTAATAATGCTTTTATCTGCTAACACAAAACGAGATGCCGACCTTTTTAAGGGAGGGAGCCTCAAAGTATCATATATAGACAAAGGCATTATACTAACACATGCTCCTAAATCACACATACAATCAGAAAATATCACACCTCCAATGGTACAGCTAACCATACATGGACCTGGATCACTGCATTTTTCAGGTATTTCCCCCATTAAAGCAGATATACTACTTAAAGGTAATAGTTTCTAATTCATTAATTTTATCTTTATGTATGCACAAATCCTTTAGAAACTTTGTGTATTTAGGTACCTGTTGAATAACATCAAAGAGAGGAACAGTTACCTCGACCTTTTTGAATATTTCTACCATTTTGGGGGTCAAGTTCCATCTGTTTTCTAGGCTTCCTTGCAAGTTGTGGAAATGGAATAGGATGGGCGTGGTTTGTAGCTTCAGCATCCCTTGGGGCTTTATTCTGTGGTTGAGCTCCTCCTTCTTCAACTATGTCTTGTACGTCCTCTTCTTCTTCAGCATCTTCCACTTCCACCATATCCTCTGCTGGCACATTTTCTGGTGGGTTTGGCTCCTCATGGTTCCTCTCCTGTAATGTGGTTCCAGAGCTCAAAGTGATGGCGTTGATGCCACCTTTGGGATTAGGCAGTGGTTGAGAAGGAATTCCATTAGAGCTTGAAGGTTGATGTGTGGAATTAAGTGAGGAATCCATCCGGGAGACGAGAGCTTGTAAAGTGGCAGTCAAGCCATTCAGACTAGAGTTCAGCTATGCATGCATGTCTTGTTGTCCTTGCGCAAGAGAACGGAACATCTCGTCATTTGATGAGGAATTAGAATAAGCAGTCTGAGAAACCTGTTGTTGGGTTTACTGGGGTCCTTGTGATTGTCTTAGGTGAGGTGCCCTGTATGATTGGTTCTGATTCTACTGTCTGTTGTTGTTATTGTTATTCCACCTCTGGCTTCCATTATTGTCTCTGCTTCCTCTGTTAAAGTTATCCCTCCAGCCATGGGTAGAATTATCTCTCCAGCCTTGGTTGGAGTTGTCTTGCCATCCATGGTTATTGTTGCCACCTTGGTTGTAGTTGCCACCTTGTTGATTGTATCCTTGATTCGGGCGGTCATAGAAGTTGTGAGTGGCTGCCACAGTGTTGTCTTCCTGGAGCTGCGAGCATTTATCACTATAATGACTATAATCAACACAGATCCTGCATAGTCTTTGTGGAACCAACTATTGGCTTTGTTGTGGTAAAGGCTGAGCTTGTTGTGCCTATTGCTGATTTAACTTCATTTGTTTCAGTAAGTTGGTCATTTCACATATACTCTGTGTGAGAGCAGTAGTTTCAATACTAGAAGATACTTCGGCAACAGCCTTGGGATGGTTGCGCCTCTGCCTGTGATTCCTAGTGGACTCAGCTAAGTCGCTGATCAGCTGCCATGCTTCATCTGCGGTTTTGTACTTTTTCAGAGAACCATTACTGGTACCTTCCAATGTAGTCTTATCCTGGGAGTTCATGCCTTGAGTGAAGTAGCTGATCAATACTAGTTTACTAATCATGTGATGGTGACATGTGTCCAGAAGATTGTTAAAGCGCTCCCAATATTCATAGAGAGTCTCTGATTCACCTTGAACAATGCAGGAGATCTCTTTTCTCAGTCTATCTGTGACTTCAGCTGGGAAGTATTTTTCCAAAAATTCTCTCCTGAGTGTATCCCAGTTGGTAACAATTGCTTCAGGTTGGGAGTAGTACCACTCCCTCGCCTTTTCCTCAAGAGAAAACGGAAAAGCAGTTAACAGAATAGAAGTTTCATCTGCACCATGACGCCTAACAGTAGAACGGGCTGTTTGGAAATCCCTAAGGTGCTTGATAGGCTCTTGAGCAGGTAAGCCATGAAACTTAGGCATCAAGTTGATCAGTGCGGTTTTTAGTTCAAAATCTGCAGTTGCAGTCGGGTGATGCACTTGATACGGCTGCAGTGTAAAATCTGGGGCTCCTGCCTCCTGGAGAGTAATCCTCCTAGGTGCTGCCATATTTCCTGCACGTAAATCAACTGGATCAGTAGTAAATGAGCTTGTCTCGCTCTCAGATGGCAGTTTAGATTCACCATCAGATGAGACTGGTGAATTGATAATAATCACTTCACCACCCTCAAAGGCTAACCGACGTCGAGTTCGTCTAATATGTGAAAGAGTTCTTTCAATTTCAGGATCAAATGGGACTAAACTCGGATCAGGCAATGAACGCGTCATTCAATGAGAAAGACATGTAACTCATGGTAACAGAAATAAAAATAAAATATGCAAATAAAATAAAATATATACACTAATTAATAATTTAGCACACTATTACAAGTCCCTGGCAAGGACGCCAAAAATTGATGTGTGGCAGAAGTTAACCAATTTAGAGATTTCAATTAAGAGGACAGTGTTGCACGTATAGCTCTTAACTGGCTAAGATCTACCTCACCAATTTAAAAAAAGGGTTGTCACAAATTTTAGAAATAAAATACTGGGAGTATGAGTCCCAGGTCGTCTCCCAATGAGTTGCAGGAAAGA
>NC_029788.2:70194159-70200875 GCF_000816755.2 Arachis ipaensis
AGAGTGCTATTTTATTAACTAGAGGTTTTCAGAAAAATTGAATTTTGATAACGAGTAATTAAATGATTAAAAATTAAGGCAATAAAAATAAACTAAGAATAGTTATTGATACTATGAATAAAAGGCCTTGACTGGGTGAATAATTAAATGGAATTTCTATCCTTGTTGGAATCTTCTCAAGTCTAGTATAAAAAGGTTGTTGTTCTCACTCGGTTACCCCTTACTAAATAAGGAAAAGTATGGTGATTAAACTAACTCTTACCCTCAAATCCTAGTTCTCTCCCTTAGGGAGGTCTAGTGTTAGTAGGTATGGAATTAGCTAACAACGTCCAATTCAACGAAGCACTTGAGTATTCTAACTCAAGTATCTCCTCTTAATCAACCCCCACGTCAAGTAAAAATTTTACTCCATTGACATGAAAGAAATAATCATAAAAATATGAGAAGACATAATTAAATAAAATTAAATAGAGGATTAAAATTAATTAAAAGTAAAAATAATTCTATATATTAATAAACTCAAAACGTAACATACTTATTTGAATAGAGTCAATAATCAACTGAAAAGACTAAATAATAAGAAAACAAACTAAAGTAGTATCTTCACAGAGGTAATGGCTCTTCAACAACCACAATCCAAAGCAAAAGCATAAACTATCAATGTAATTCCAATCTAAAAACTCAGATCTAAAACTGAAGTAATCCTAATGTGATGAATCTGAATGTGTGTGGATGCATCTTTCAGTTTCAGCATGTTCCCTAGGTTTAGTCTGTGTTTCTGGGCCGAAAACTGGGTCAAAATGCGGCCCGAAATCGCCCCAGCGTATTCTGTTATTTCTGTAGATCGCGCAGGTCATGCCTATGCGTTGTCCACGCGTTCGCGTCATTCAGCGTTTTTCCTTGCCACGCGTTTGCGTCGTTCACACGTTCGTGTCATTCGTGCAGATTTCAATCCACGCGTTTACGTCAGGCACGTGTCCGCGTCGTTGCGAATTCTTCATTTCGCGCGTTTGCGTGGGCCATGCGCTCGCGTCATTTTTCGCTGGTTATCTCCTTAGTTTCTTGTGTTCCTTCCATTTCTGCAAGCCTCCTCTCCAATTTCCAAATCATTCGTGCCCTATGAAGCCTGAAACACTTAACACACGGATCACGGCATCGAATGGGATAAAGAAGAATTAAAATACATAATTAAAAGTCTCTAGGAAGCAAGTTTTCAACCATGGAGTGATTTTTGGGAAGGAATTGTAAATATATGCTAATCATATGAATAAGTGGGTAAAGATTTGATAAAACCACACAATTAAACACAATATAAATCATAAAGTAATGGTTTATCACCTCTCTCTCTAGAATTCTAACCTAAAACATGCTAAAACTAACTAAGAATGATGTATGTGTGTTGTGGTATGTTGCCCCCTTGAATAGCCTTCCAATTCAGCTTTAGGTATCTCAAAATTAGGACAAGAGGCCCCCAAAATTACGAGCCACATGCTTCATTAATTAGGTCACGTGCCCAGACTTGTGCGTATGCATAGGTGTGTTGGCGTACGCACACTTGCTGAATTCTTAACTTGTGCGTACGCACAGAAGGTTGTGCGTACGTACACTTGAGTATGCCCTTCCACTTTGTTTTCTTCATGAAATCTCCCATTTTGCATGCTTCCTCCCACTTCTACCAAGCTATTCTTGCCTATTTGACCTGAAATCACTTAACAAAATATATCAAGACATCGAATAGAATAAAAGTGGAATAAAATTACTCAATTTAGGTACGAAAAAGCATGTTTTCACATTTAGGTGCAATTTAGAGAGATAACACAAAAGTATGCTATTTTGGTGAATAAGTGTGAGTTTATGTGATAAAATCTACTCAATTAAATCCAAAATTTACCATCAAATATGGATTCATCAATTCTCCCACACTTAAACAATAGCAAGTCCTCATGGTAATCACCAACAAGGAGAAGGATCAAAGGCAACAACTTATTTAATGAAACTCTCTATATGCATGCAAGAATATTAAATGCTATCTAATTTTATCTGTACCATAATGTCCTATTGAATTGGCAAAAACAAACAAGAAAATTCCCAAGTAATCATATAGACATATAGGGCAACAAGTAAGGAAATAGTGCAATATGATCAAAATCCAAAGAGTTGATTCGAAATTTTCAAAATCAATGAGACAACTTGCAAGAAAACACAAGATAAGGGGTGGAAACATAGGATTGGGCAATCGAACCCCTCACCGGATATGTATATACACTCTAGTCACTCAAATGTTTAAGGTAAATTTACTCAATTCTCATCTAATCATGCTTTCTAAAGTTTGTTCTTCATCTAACTAATAAACAAATATTCAATGCATAAATACACTCATCATGAGGACTTTTCATAAGGTTGTAATGGGGCTAGGGTCAAGGTAAGGGTATATATGGCTAATTGAGCTAGAATTTGAATCTTTAATCAACTAAAGCTCTCACCTAACATATAACGACCTATGTAATTCCAACACAATACCTAGTTACCCATAATCTCACTTTTTCACATACTCATGCATTCTTTTCAATTACAACACATATACATTGTTATTATTACTCTTTTTTGGGGGTATTTTGTCCCCTTTTTATTCTTTTTTTTTTATAACAAATAACATAATATATACAAAAGGTGAATGCATATGGTTTACACAATTACTATATGAGTATGTACCCAAATTTTTAAGATTTTTTAATAAAGAGGCATAAACCACATTTTCATCAACCAAAGTTCCTAATTTTTCCACACTTAAATGACATACACACTCACTATCCTAAGCTAATCAAAGATTCAAATAGAGAGATTAATTGTTTTTTGCTTAAGGTTAGTAATGTGGTAATACGAAGAACAAAAGGGGGTTAGAAAGGCTCAAAGTGGGTTAACAAAGGTAGATAAAAATGGTAGGCTATATGGGATAAGTGAGCTAATTGAAATGAATGCCTCAATTATATAAATGCATATATACATCAAACAATAGAAATAAAGAATCAAACAAATTAAAGATTGCAATTATAGAAAGAGAATAATACACATAAGAATGAAAATAGTGGTTATATGTCGCAACCACACAATTAGGCTCAAACCTCATAAGGTTGTGTGTTTTTATCTCTAAAACTATGTTGCACAAAATAATTCAAGCAAGTTGAAAACAATTTTCCGAATCAATTCAATGGAACGCCCTAGAAGAGAATTCTTGAAAATTTTTGTTGTTTTTGCCAAAATTATTTTCTATATATGTATGTATGTATGTTGTGATGGATGTAATTTCAAAAATTTCTAGTTCTTTTCCTAATTTTCATTATCCAAAATCATCATGAACATTTAGGACAGAATTGAACTAGGTACTATACTATTCACATCATCCAATCGCACCTTCTATCTATAAACTATATACCATGCAAAAACAAAAATGCCAAATGCAATAGCTAGAAATAAATGATTGATAAGCTAAGATATATGTACCAGAAGAGAATGCAATGCAATAGTCAAAAGTACTCTAAATATCTATAAGAAACATAATAAAAGAAAACAAATTAGAGTCAAGTATTTGGAAAAGAAAATTTATGCCCAAAAATCGCGAATCATCCCCCACACTTAAGCATTGCACGGTCCTCCGTGCATGCATACGATCCGGGAATATAGAAGCTCTAAGTTCCTCCACCTTGAGTTGGTGGATGTGGGGGGCTCGGGCTGCTGAAACATTACCTAGTTCAATGTAGGCTCGGCATCTCCATCCTCGACGTCCTTCTCCTCTACCGGTTCGTTGCCTTTACGGCCCATCCTTAAAAAGAATGAATGGGGTATAATTAAGAATTATAGGGCAAGTGTTTCCTTAATGCAAAGGAGGAAGCAAATACAATGTATACTTGGAGCCAATAGAAAACAAACAAGCACTTAATTAAGAAAGAGTGCGTAGTGGTGTTGTATGATAAAAATAAGCCATGTGCGTATTCTAATTATGTGCGCAGTTAGAACACACACAACGGCCGGTTAAAACGGCAAGCCACAAATGAAGATTTAGCATGATTTTCTCAATTAAGTGGCCTAAGTTACAAGCAATGGATGACATTAATGAAAATACAAGCAAGCCAAGGCAATTACAACAAGAGTGAATTGAATTTAGAGAATATTTGATATTGAAATTATGCGAGTAAAAGCACAAAATCAATATAAAATAGCACAACAAATAATAACAAATTCTATGATGAAAAGAAAACTACTTATTCATCCTTAAGAATAATGAAATAATCACATGGATAAGGTGCTTGTTACAAAAAGTGACAAGCTTGATAAGAATCAAGTCAAGTCAACTCAAACAAATGCAAAGCATTAAAAAGAAACAAAGACCTTGTTATATGATTATATTGATTTAAAAACCATGACGAACAAGCAATTCAATTCAATTCACTAAAATCAATATGTATGGTGCGCGAAAATTGACTTGTACAACTTCACCAGCAAGTGCACCGGATCGTCCAAGTAATACCTCCGCTTCTTTATGGTGCTTTGCACCTTTGAGCCTACCCGTGACTCTAAGCGTTTTATTTTCAAGTATTACCACCGGATACATAAACGCCACAAGCACTTAACTGGGGAAACCCTTTGGATTCAAATTTAGCTTTGCTTAAATTTCCAGACAGTGGTGCCCAGAGTTCTTAAGCGTACTCTTTTGTACAGGATCACGACTTTAACTGCTCAGTCTCAAGCTTTTTTTTCTTGACACCTTCACACCACAAGCATATAGTTAGGGATAGCAACTCATTTGAGCTTTTTAGGTCAATTTTGACCCTCTAAACCATTGATGCTCAAAGCCTTGGATCCTTGCTCTTGTCTTTTTCTTTTTATTTTTCTTTTTTTTTTCGGTTTGCTGTTTCTTTTGCTTCAAGAATCAATCTTTTTTATTTTTCAAAGAATCAATAATACTTCTCTAAACTCACTGTTCTTTGAGAGCCAATATGCTCAACCTCAATATCAAATATGCACAGTTAATTCATACATTCAGAAAGTAAGGATAGGGCCACCACATCTTAAGTAATTGGAATAACTCATGGTATAACTCGAAACCTTGTGCATCTTCACTACTTCTTTTTCAATAAATTTTTCTTTTAAGCTTGCTGAGGGATACATGAGACATCTTATAACAAAACAAATAAAAGAAAATAATACTAGAAAGGAACGAAATACTAAATGTGATCATGCACTAGAATAGAAAATAGATAAAAATAAAGTACAATGAAAACATACAAGATAAGTGAAAGGGAGAATGAAACGTGACCACCTCAGCAATGGTGGCTATTGCTTCCTTCGGTGAATCCTCTAGAGCGTTTGAGCTCCTCAATGTCTCGCCCCTGTCTCAGCTGCTCCTCCCTCATAATCCTCTGATCCTCCCTTATCTGATGGAGGATGACAGAGTGATCTTGATGCTCTATCCTCAGCTGATCCACAGATGAAGTAGATCCCCTAGAGATGTAGTCAATTGGTCTCAATAGTCTTGGAGAGGGAAGTATATTCCCTAAGGAATATCCGGAATCTCAGGTGGAGGCGGCTGAATAGGCTCGTGCTATGGTCCATGTGCAAGCTCCCTGACATGCTCCATCCTCCTTTTTGTGATGGGTTTATCCATCTCAATGAGGGTGTCTCCTCCTATGCGAACTCCAGCTGAATTGCATATGCAATAGAAGAGATGAGGGAACGCTAGCCTTGCTTGGGTGGAGGCCTTCTCAGCTACCTTGTAGATCTCTTGAAGAATTACCTCGTGTACCTCCACCTCATTTCTGAGCATAATGCAATGAATTATTATTGCTCTATCAATGGTAATCTCAGATCGGTTACATATGGGAATGATGGAGCATTGGATAAGCTCCAATCATCCTCTATCCACGGGCTTGAGGTCAAGCCTACCTAGTTGGTAGGACTTACCTTGTGCGTCCCTCCTCCATTGAGCTCCTTCCACATAGATATCCGCAAGCACTTGCTCCAGCTTTTGGTCAAAGTTGACCCTTCGTGTGTAAGAGTGTAGGTCACCTTGCATCCTAGGCAATTGTAGTGCCAATCTCACACTTTTCGAGCTAAAATCTTAGAATTGCTCTCTGACCATGGTGCGCCAGTTTTTGGGCTCCGGGTTCACACTAGTGTCATACTTTTTGGGGACCCAGGCATTAGCATAGAATTCTTGCACCATTAATGTTCCAACTACCGAAATTGGATTGGCTAGAATTTCCCAATCTCTTCTCCAGACTTCTTGTTGGATCTCTGGATACTCATCTTCCTTGAGCATAAAAGGGACCTCGAGAATCACCTTTTTATGCCTCACTATGCCATAAAAGTGATCTTGATGTGCCTTGGTGAGGAATCTCCATGTTTTCCAAGGTTTAGAGGCGGAAGCAGGGGCTTTTCCTTTTCTCTTCCTTGAGGATTCTCCCATTTTTTGTACCATAGAGAATAGGAATAGAAAGCAAAAAGTGGAGCTTTTCAACACTAAACTTAAGAACTTTGCTTGTCCTTGAGCAAATAGTAACAAAGAAAAAGGAAAATAGTAGAAAAAAGAAAAAAAAGATAGAGGGGGAGAGAGAGAAGGCTTCGGCCTTGTGGTATGAAGAATGAAGAAGGGAAGTGTATGAAGAGTAATAGAGAAGAGGGGAAGAGTATTGTGAAGGTGTGGTGTGAAGGATGAAGGA